>NC_041388.1:340492082-340494360 GCF_002162155.2 Triticum dicoccoides | reverse complement strand
CGCCGCCCCGCGCCGACGCCGTCCTGCCGCACCGGGTCCAGCGCCCCCCCTCGCCGGATCGGGGCTTCCACCTCGCCGGCGACCTCCAACTCCGGTGCCGTCGTTCCTCGGGAGCCGAGCCGCTACAGTGTTTCGGGCCCGATCCAGATCTGGAAAAAAAACCCTAATCCGGAGGTTGAATTTTTCCTAAGTCCCGAAATTCCAGATCCATGTGCCTTTCTTCCTGGCCCCGTAACTTTGCATCTGTAGCTCCGATTCATGCATATAGCATATCAAAATGTTCAACTCAGAGAGTACATCATTTTATTCCATTGCATCATTTTCATTTGAGTTCATCTTGAGGCCTGAAATGCTGTTAGAAGAGGGCTACTTGAGAAAATTGTCAGATCTGCTGCTCCATTTAGGTTTTTGTCATTTTTGCCATGATTAATGTGTGCATGTTATGCCCTGATGCTCTACATATGTTTTGTTAAGGGTTTTGTCATCTTTCCAGAGGTGCAACCCATGTATTTTTGTGAGGTGTGTGGTGACTAGTGCAAGCTTGCAAAGTGGTGCAGTTGCTAATTCTGTTTTCAGGGACTTAGAATTTCACTAAGTCCTGGAGCTGTTTATCTCATGATGCCATATGTTGATGTTGTTTCCTAGTGATCCATGCCTCTTTTGAGGATGATCAGTAAGGATGTTTTGTTAATATTGTAGTGCTCTATCCATCCATGTCTTTGTTTGCAATTATGGAGCACCCTAGCTTGAGTCAATCGAGCTCTACTTTTGCTACTTTGTGAATCTGGGCAGATTGTCAACTTGTTTGTAATTTTGCTGATGATGTAGTAGTTGATCCGTGCATGCTATGCTATTGTTCTTGCCATGTCTAGCTTGCATTTTGTGCCTTCTTGATGGATGTATGCTTGTCTTGCCATGACTTGCTTTGTAGCGAGTGCATCGAGCTCGTAAACATGCTTACTTGATATCTGTTTTCAGCATGTGCCAGTTTTCACTCAGTCTGAAAACTGATTATGTTTTTGCTTTATTCACATGCTTGCAATTGTATTTTCTGATCCCTTTTGGCTCAAGGTCACTAAGGGACTTTTGTTAAGCTCTTTGAGTATCTCCATGCCATGCTTTACTTTGCCATGTTCAGGTCCTGTAGCATGTAGTTTTGTTGCTCCGAAGAGTGATACCTGATCTGAAATTTCAGACAAGTGTTAATTTCACTAAGTCTGAGATCTGTTTGTCATATGCATTTTTGCCATGCTTGTTCGAACCTGTTAATGGATGAATTGGCTCTAGCTCAGTGCTAGACTTTTGTTAAGCATCTTGAATGCATCCCTGCCATATATTTTGTTGTCATGTTTGGGTGCTGTAGCATGTTCATCTCATTGCATTTAGATGGTTACTTGCTGTAAATCGCAGACCGGTGTCATTTTTGAATCGCTTGCCATTTCCAAACCGTAACTCGGATTCATGTGTTCTTTATATCGTTTTCAAGCGGTTTCATCCCAACTTTCCGGTGGCATACTTGGATTTCCATGTTGAGGCGAGGTTCATGCATTTCCTGTCATATCTTGCATTTTGCATCCCGCATCGCATTCCGCATAGCATATCATCATTGCATCATATTGCTTGGTCTTGCACGTGGTTGATTGTATCCTTGTTGCTTGTTTGTCTTGTTTGGGTAGAGCCGGGAGACGAGTTCGCTAACGAGGAGCCCGTTGAGTTTGCTTTCGAGGATCCAGTCAACTCTAACAACTGTGCAGGCAAGATGATCATACCCTCGAAATCACTTCTATCTTTGCTTGCTTAGTTGCTCGCTCTTTTGCTATGCGTATGCTGCGATACCTACCACTTGCTTATCATGCCTCCTATATTTTTGAACCAAGCTTCTAACCCACCTTGTCCTAGCAAACCGTTGATTGGCTATGTTACCGCTTTGCTCAGCCCCTCTTATAGCGTTGTTAGTTGCAGGTGAAGATTGAAGTTTGTTCCTTGTTGGAACATGGAGTTGTTGTTCCTTGTTGGAACATGTTTACCTGTTGGGATATCACAATATCTCTTATTTAATTAATGCATCTATATACTTGGTAAAGGGTGGAAGGCTCGGCCTTATGCCTGGTGTTTTGTTCCACTCTTGCCGCCCTAGTTTCCGTCATATCGGTGTTATGTTCCCGGATTTTGCGTTCCTTACGCGGTTGGGTGATAATGGGAACCCCTTCACAGTTCGCCTTGAATAAAACTCCTCCAGCAATGCCCAACCTTGGTTTTACCATTTGCACTAACAACC
>NC_041388.1:340486779-340491907 GCF_002162155.2 Triticum dicoccoides | reverse complement strand
GCCTGCGGGGCCACCTCGGGGAAACTTGAGGGCTGGTTTTACTCGTAGCTTGACCTATCCGTTGTTGCCCTGAGAACAAGATATGTGCAGCTCCCATCAGGATGTCGGCGCATCGGGCGGTGTTGCTGGTTTAGTTTTACCCTGTCGAAATGTCTTGTTGTACTGGGATACCGAGTCTGATCGGAATGTCTCGGGAGGAGGTCTATTCCTTTGTTGACCGTGAGAGATTGTGATGGGCTAAGTTGGAACACCCTGCAGGGATTTGAACTTTCGAAAGCCGTGCCCGCGGTTATGGGCAGATGGGAATTTGTTAACGTCCGGTTGTAGAAAACCTGAACTTGACCTTAATTAAAATGAATCAACAGCGTATGTAACCGTGATGGTCTCTTTCCGGCAGAGTCCGGGAAGTGAACACGGTTGTTGGAGTTATGCTTGACGTAGGTTGGTTTAGGATCACTTCTTGATCATACTTTTATCGACCGTGCTTTGCCTTCTCTTCTCGCTCTCTTCTGCGTATGTTAGCCACCATATATGCTAGTCGCTTGCTGCAGCTCCACCTCATACTTTTACCTTACCCATAAGCTTAAATAGTCTTGATCGCGAGGGTGCGAGATTGCTGAGTCCCCGTGACTCACAGATACTTCCAAAACCAGTTTGCAGGTGCCGATGAGTCCGTGCAGATGACGCAACTGAGCTCAGGAGGAGCTCGATGAAGATCTTGTCCTTTGTGTTGTTTTCATTCTAGTTGATCAGTAGTGGAGCCCAGTTGGGGTCGATCGAGGACCTTTGTCGCATTTGGGGTTCTTCTTTTATTTTGGTTCCGTAGTCGGACCTTGATTGTATTTGGATGATGTAATGCTTTATTCATGAATTGTGTGAAGTGGCGATTGTAAGCCAACTATGTATCTTTTTCCCCTATTGTATTACTTGGGTTGTGTGAAGATTACCTCACTTACGACACTGCTTTCAATGCGGTTATGCCTCTAAGTCGTGCTTCGACACGTGGGAGATATAGCCACATTGAGGGTGTTACAAGTTGGTATCAGAGCCTTCCCCGACCTTAGGATCCCCATTGCTTGATCGTTTTTAGCGGCCGAGTTGTGTCTAGAAAAATGTTTTGAGTCATTTAGGAATTATATATCGGAGAGTTTAGGAATTCTTTTTACTTCCCAGTCTCCTCATCGCTCTGGTAAGGCATCCTGACGTAGAGTTTTGACTCTTCTCTTCTCAAATTTCACTAAAAAAATTTAGGATCACGCGGGTATCTTGGAATCGTTCTGATGGTTTTATGATGAGAAGATTGTCTTGGTGCCTCCTGTAAGGGGTTTAGTGGAAGTGTCCCGGGGAGTTGAGCTCTGAGGTGTTGTCATCATAATTTTATCGTTGCAATTCTGGAATACCTGAGTTTAGTACGCCGACATCGAAAATCTCTTTTATGCAGTTCGTTGGTGAGATAACCTCGACGCCACCCAGTACTGGGGCGGGAGTTCGGGAGTATCGCCATAACTTGTATAATGGATGTTTTTCGAAGGTTGAGGTAGACGATTTTCCGAAGGTTTCTCGGTTATGTGTTGAAGGATGGATACAATTGGATGTAGGTTTTGCTAGAATTGGGTGAGATATTATGCTTCCCCTGTATCCCCAACACCTGATTGCATAACCGGAAAGGTTCGGGAGTTTCATAGGTGGGAATTCAAGTAGCTCGTAGGATATCTTTCCGACAGATGTATGATATGAAATTGGGGTTCGACGTCTAGTGGTCCGCCTATTCACGGTCGGTTTTACAGTGGTCTCATTGTGTCTTAAAGAGTCCTTGGCTATGCCGACTCGAGGACGCTTCGTATGTCATGTGCACTGCCTTGTACATGATGGTGCTATACGATCGAGCCCGTGTAGGCCCCACCATGAAAACTTCAGACGAAATCTCTATCATACGTTTGTTCCGGCTTATTCTGCAAGCCAATCCTTTGTTTTTGTTTTGAGTTGTGGTATTCGAGTTGCTTCGAAGTCAAATGTTGATTCTATACCTTTTCCAAGTGGTGTTCTCATATTCCTATGTGAATACTAATCCTTCTCGATCATTGAGTTTGTCATGTCAATTCTTTTCAATCGGTGTGTTCCTCTTCTAGTGGATCCGAACATTTCAACATCCGCAAGATCCAATCTCAGCTTTCTCAACGGGGTCGTTTTCTTCCATCCCAAGTTGCCTTTGTTTTCCCACCCACCCACCCTTTTTCTTCGAGGACTCAGATTTCTTTATCAAATATCCATTTTATTATGGAAGTCCCTCCATTCTTCTCCCTTCATGTTCTTATCCGGTGATTCTCATGAAGATTCTAATGGAGCTTCAAGCTCATCATTCTCCGTTTTTTTTCTTTCTTCTCCGGTGGAACCAATTCAAGCTTTCGGTGTTGATCATACACTTTTTCCTCGTTTCAATGTTTTCTCATGCCGGTGCAATTCTTAATCTTTCACCTCTCGCTATTCTATTGTTCTGGAGTGCTAAAGATATCTCAGAAAATTCGTGTTCCCACTCTTAATCCGTTCAAACTATTTTGAGGATGTTATCTCATTCAAGCCTTTTAATTCAACCGGTGCATTCTCTCTTTTAAATCGTTCTACGGTGTTTCTTTTGAGTGGGCCCTAACCCACAGGTCCTTTCCCAGAATCTTACCTGACTCTTCTTATTTTCCCGGAGCTATCCTAAATTTTTTTCGAAGTTTGACGTAAGAATGAGTTATCATCAGTCAAATGTCTTCCTCCAAGATCTTTCAAATTCTTTTCATCGTTGGCTCAACCTTTCCATCCTTCATTCTGGAGTGTCTAAATAATTCTTGATGGTATTTCTCGTCGTAATTCTCAGTTTGGAAGATCAAAGAAGATTCTTCTTTCAACCTTGCTTCATTCTCTTCAAGTTTCGTCATTCGAGATTGTGGCAATCCTCTCATAATTGTTTTCGACTGTCAAAATTCTTTCTCACCCATCCGGAGTAATTCAGGAGTCTTTTCAGTTTGTTTCTCCGAAGGCCATCATTTCGGGATTATTCATTCTCAGCTTTCAACTATCATTCTCCAAATTTTACCGGTGCTTCATTCAAGTGATCTCTAATCAGTTCTTGATCCTTTTGTTCTCTTGTCTCTAAATTCTCTCAAGCATCTTCTTTCATTTGTTAATTCTTCCTAGTGTTTCTTTATGTTTTATTCGTTCTTTTTCAATTCTTACGGTGGTTCGTTCAAGAGTTTTTCTTCCTTCGTGTATCATATCCCCTCATGTATCATATCTATGCATTCGTGCTTTTCAAATTCTACCGGTGGTTCCTCGAAGACCTTCTCAAGTTTATGTTATATCTCTCTTAATCCTTGCTACGAGAATAAGTAGTGTGCCAAATCCACTGCTTGTCATCAATTTAAATTGGTGAAGGATAAGCTTAATGTAATTCTTATTCTTGTTTCATCCAAGAGTTTAATTCCTTATTCCGGAGGCTTGTCAAATTCTCAGTTTCATTTGTTTCATCTTCTCTTTTTCCCGGAGTTCCAACCTTTTCAATTACATCTCCACGGAGATTCATTTAAATCATTGCAAGGCTTCAACCTTATTCTTTTAATCCTCCATTTCGTTTGATCATTCTTTTTTTTACCGGAGTTTTCACGAAGTCTCGACGTGGTGAGTCATCAAGGATTTAATTCCTTCTCGAAGTGTTCATCGAGATTCTTTTCTAAGGAGCTCAAGCATTCTTCATATTGCAATCCGGAGTGCAATTCTTTCTTCCGTATCATTGGAGATGGTATTGTGTCATTCTTGATAATCTGAGTTCATGTTTCATGATTCGAATGTTGTTAAGAATGAGATATTTAAATACATCAACCTCTTCATTGGAATTATCTTGGGTTATATTTCACCTAAAACTTTCCCTAAGGATTGTTGCTATCTATGGTGCTTATAAATGATCCAAGTTCTTCTTTATCCTCCTGGTGAAATAGTTTCTCCTCTCTTTGTTCTTATCCAATCTTGTTCCCGTTAGTGGCGAGTTGTCACCTCATAATTTTGAGATGTCTTCTATAAGTCCATATCAAGCTTTTCCTTTCATTGTTGGTTTTCCAACAACTCCGCTCGACCCTTCTCCTAAAGATGCCTTTTCAAGCTCTTTTGTGGTAGAAGTTGGCATTTTCTTCTCCATTCTCCTATTTCAATTATCTATCTTCTATTTTTTTCGTTCCGGAGGCATTGTGATGTTGCTCTTTTCAACCCATCATCTCGTTTGTCAAAGATCATGTTCTTTTCATGCTTATCCATTTAACCGGAGTGTTGTGTCCTCTGCTCAAGTTCTTTCATTTTATCAAGTCTTGCATAACTTCTTAATAGGAGTGCTTTCAATATATATCTTGCCCTTCAACCTCGAGGTTTTTCGCAATGTTCTTTGTCCCTCCTTGCTAACGGAGTGTTTTCGACTTTGTTCACCTTTGTTGTATTCTTTTCTTGAATTTGTTCAACCTCGCAAGGTTCTTTGGTTTCACTCGTTTGTCAAAGGAGCAACTTAGTTTTACCTCTTCTCTTTCTCTTCCATTTTTCCCTCCGGTGCCATTCTAGATCTCGGGAAGAGATCCTCCCGTAGTGGTGGAGTGTTGTAACGCCCCGTGACCGATGTGCCAGGTGTCGTGCAGTTATTCAATGTTGTTGCATTGTCATTGCTTGTGTGTCATGCATTGCATATCATGTCATCATGTGCATTTCATTTGCATACATGTTCGTCTCATGCATTCGAGCTTTTTCCCCGTTGTCCGTTTTGCATTCGGGCGCTTCGTTCTCCTCCGGTGGCCATTTCTAGCTTTCTTTCGTGTGTGAGGATTAAACATTTCCGGATTGGACCGAGACTTGCCAAGCGGCGTTGGTTTACTACCGGTAGACCGTCTGTCAAGTTTCGTATCATTTGGACTTCGTTTGATACTCCAACGGTTAACCAAGGGACCGAAAAGGCCTCGTGTGTGTTGCAGCCCAACACCCCTCCAATTTGGCCCAAAACCCACCTAACTCTGCTCCATCATCTAGAGCGTTCGATCACGATCGCGTGGCCGAAAACCGCACCTCATTTGGACTCTCCTAACTTCCTCTACCTCTATTTAACCCCCCC
>NC_041388.1:340473849-340486380 GCF_002162155.2 Triticum dicoccoides | reverse complement strand
GCACCGGGTCCGGCATCCCCCCTCGCCGGATCGGGGCTTCCACCTCGCCAGCGACCTCCAACTCCGGCGCCGTCGTTCCTCGGGAGCCGAGCCGCTACAGTGTTCCGGGCCCGATCCAGATCTGGAAAAAAAAACCTAATCCGGAGGTTGAATTTTTCCTAAGTCCCGAAATTCCAGATCCATGTGTCTTTCTTCCTAGCCCTGTAACTTTGCATCTGTAGCTCCGATTCATGCATATAGCATATCAAAATGTTCATTTCGGAGAGTACATCATTTTATTCCATTGCATTATTTTCATTTGAGTTCATCTTGAGGCCCGAAATGCTGTTAGAAGAGGGCTACTTGAGAAAATTGTTAGATCTGCTGCTCCATTTAGGTTTTTGTCATTTTTGCCATGATTAATGTGTGCATGTTATGCCCTGATGCTCTACATATGTTTTGTTAAGGGTTTTGTCATCTTTCCAGACGTGCAACCCGTTTATTTTTGTGATGTGTGTGGTGACTAGTGCAAGCTTGCAAAGTGGTGCACTTGCTAATTCTGTTTTCAGGACTTAGTAATTTAACTGTCCTAGAGCTGTTTATCTCATGATGCCATATGTTCATGTTGTTTCCTAGTGATCCGTGCCTCTTTTGAGGATGATCAGTAAGGATGTTTTGTTAAAATTGTAGTGCTCTATCCATCCATGTCTTTGTTTGCAATTATGGAGCACCCTAGCTTGAGTCAATCGAGCTCTACTTTTGCTACTTTGTGAATCTGGGCAGATTGTCAACTTGTTTGCAATTTTGCCGATGATGTAGTAGTTGATCCGTGCATGCTATGCTATTGTTCTTGCCATGTCTAGCTTGCATTTTGTGCCTTCTTGATGGATGTATGCTTGTATTGCCATGACTTGCTCTGTAGCGAGTGCATCGAGCTCGTAAACATGCTTACTTGATATCTGTTTTCAGCATGTGCCAGTTTTCACTAAGTCTGAAAACTGATTATGTTTTTGCTTTGTTCACATGCTTGCAATTGTATTTTCTGATCCCTTTTGGCTCAAGGTCACTAAGGGACTTTTGTTAAGCTCTTTGAGTAGCTCCATGCCATGCTTTACTTTGCCATGTTCAGGTCCTGTAGCATGTAGTTTTGTTGCTTCGAAGAGTGATACGTGATCTGAAATTTCAGACAAGTGTTAATTTCACTAAGTCTGAGATCTGTTTGTCATATGCATTTTTGCCATGCTTGTTCGAACCTGTTAATGGATGAATTGGCCGTAGCTCAGTGCTAGACTTTTATTAAGCATCTTGAATGCATCCCTGCCATGTATTTTGTTGTCATGTTTGGGTGCTGTAGCATGTTCATCTCATTGCATTTAGATGGTTACTTGCTGTAAATCGTAGACCGGTGTCATTTTTGAATCACTTGCCATTTCCAAACCGTAACTCCGATTTCGGTGTTCTTTATATCATTTTCAAGCGGTTTCATCCCATCTTTCTGGTGGCAAACTTGGATTTCCATGATGAGGCCAGGTACATGCATTTCCTGTCATATCTTGCATTTTGCATCCCGCATCGCATTCCGCATAGCATATCATCATTGCATCATATTGCTTGGTCTTGTACGTGGTTGATTGTATCCTTGTTGCTTGTTTGTCTTGTTTGGGTAGAGCCGGGAGACGAGTTCGCTAACGAGGAGCCCGTTGAGTTTGCTTTCGAGGATCCAGTCAAGTCTGACAACTGTGCAGGCAAGATGATCATACCCTCGAAATCACTTCTATCTTTGCTTGCTTACTTGCTCGCTCTTTTGCTATGCCTATGCTGCGATACCTACCACTTGCTTATCATGCCTTCTATATTGTTGAACCAAGCCTCTAACCCACCTTGTCCTAGCAAACCGTTGATTGGCTATGTTACCGCTTTGCTCAGCCCCTCTTATAGTGTTGTTAGTTGCAGGTGAAGATTGAAGTTTGTTCCTTGTTGGAACATGGAGTTGTTGTTCCTTGTTGGAACATGTTTACCTGTTGGGATATCACAATATCTCTTATTTAATTAATGCATCTATATACTTGGTAAAGGGTGGAAGGCTCGGCCTTATGCCTGGTGTTTTGTTCCACTCTTGCCGCCCTAAATTCCGTCATATCGGTGTTATGTTCCCGGATTTTGCGTTCCTTACGCGGTTGGGTGATAATGGGAACCCCTTGACAGTTCGCCTTGAATAAAACTCCTCCAGCAATGCCCAACCTTGGTTTTACCATTTGCACTAACAACCTACCACCTTCCCTTGGGTTCTGAAGACTCAAGGGTCATCTTATTTTAACCCCCCCCCCCGGGCCAGTGCTTGTCTAAGTGTTGGTCCGAAATGGGCAGCCTGCGGGGCCACCTCGGGGAAACTTGAGGGCTGGTTTTACTCGTAGCTTGACCTATCCGGTGTTGCCCTGAGAACAAGATATGTGCAGCTCCCATCAGGATGTCGGCGCATCGGGCGGTGTTGCTGGTTTAGTTTTACCCTGTCGAAATGTCTTGTTGTACCGGGATACCGAGTCTGATCGGAATGTCTCGGGAGGAGGTCTATTCCTTTGTTGACCGTGAGAGATTGTGATGGGCTAAGTTGGAACACCCTGCAGGGATTTGAACTTTCGAAAGCCGTGCCCGCGGTTATGGGCAGATGGGAATTTGTTAACGTCCGGTTGTAGAAAACCTAAACTTGACCTTAATTAAAATGAATCAACAGCGTGTGTAACCGTGATGGTTTCTTTCCGGCAGAGTCTGGGAAGTGAACACGGTTGTTGGAGTTATGCTTGACGTAGGTTGGTTTAGGATCACTTCTTGATCATACTTTTATCGACCGTGCTTTGCCTTCTCTTCTCGCTCTCTTCTGCGTATGTTAGCCACCACATATGCTAGTCGCTTGCTGCAGCTCCACCTCATACTTTTACCTTACCCATAAGCTTAAATATTCTTGATCGCGAGGGTGCGATATTGCTGAGTCCCCGTGACTCACAGATACTTCCAAAACCAGTTTGCAGGTGCCGATGAGTCCGTGCAGATGACGCAACTGAGCTCAGGAGGAGCTCAATGAAGATCTTGTCCTTTGTGTTGTTTTCATTCTAGTTGATCAGTAGTGGAGCCCAGTTGGGGTCGATCGGGGACCTTTGTCACATTTGGGGTTCTTCTTTTATTTTGGTTCCGTAGTCGGACCTTGATTGTATTTGGATGATGTAATGCTTTATTCATGAATTGTGTGAAGTGGCGATTGTAAGCCAACTATGTATCTTTTTCCCCTATTGTATTACTTGGGTTGTGTGAATATTACCTCACTTGCGACACTGCTTTCAATGCGGTTATGCCTCTAAGTCGTGCTTCGACATGTGGGAGATATAGCCACATCGAGGGTGTTACAGCGCCGTATACCATAAAGAATGGTGTGTATCCGGTAGTGCGACTCGATGTGGTCCGCGGCCCCTAGAGTACGGAGTCGAGCTCCTCTACCCAGTGCGTGTTAGATTCCTTTAGGGACCGCACTAGTCTGGGTTTGATGCCGCTCATGATAAGACCATTTGCACGCTCGACTTGACCGTTAGTTTGTGGGTGATAGACGGAAGCATAATCGAGCTTGATGCCCATGTTTTTGCACCAGATTTTACCTCGTCGGCCATGATGTTTGTGCCGTTATCTGTGATGATGCTATGGGGGACGCCATAACGGTGTACAACCCCGGATATAAAGTCTATCACTGGTTCGGATTCGGTCATTTTAATAGGTTTGGCTTCTATCCATTTGGTGAATTTATCCACCATGACCAGCAAGTATTTCCTCTTGTGGGTTCCCCCTTTAAGGGGTCCAACCATGTCGAGCCCCCAGACCGTGATGGGCCAAGTAATGGGGATTGTTTGGAGGGCGGTGGGTGGCATATGGCTTTGGTTTGCAAAAAGCTGGCAACCAGCGCAGCATTGGACTAAGTCCTGAGCGTTTGCCCGGGCCGTTGGCCAATAAAAACCTGTACGGAAGGCCTTGCTTACAAGGGACCGGGCTGTAGCGTGGTGGCCTCCGAGTCCAGCATGAATTTCAGCCAGAAGCTTCCGCCCTTCCTCTTCGGAGATGCACCTTTGAAGGACTCCGGTGGTGCTTTTCTTATAAAGCTCTCCCTCATGGACCTTATAGGCTTTAGATCGCCGCGCTATGCAGTGTGCCTCATTTTGGTCCTCGGGGAGTTCCTGCCTAGTTAGGTAGGCCAGGAATGGTTCTGTCCACGGGGCGATGGCGGCCATTATAACATGGGCTGAAGATGTTATTTCGGTGGCAGAGCCTCCGATTATGTCAGAGTGTTCGGTATCGGGCATTGTGGTTGGGTCCGGGCTGTTATTGCTGGGTTCCCCTTCCCATACCACGGATGGCTTGAACAACCTCTCCAAAAAGATGTTGGGGGGGGGGGACTGCATCGCGTTTTGCACCGATGCGTGCGAGGACATCTGCCGCCTGATTGTTTTCCCGGGCTACATGGTGAAATTCGAGCCCCTCGAACCGAGCTGACATTTTTAGGATGGCGTTGCGATAGGCCGCCATTTTCGGATCCTTGGCATCAAACTCTCCATTTATTTGGGATATTGCGAGGTTCGAATCCCCCCGCACCTCTAGGCGTTGAATGCCCATGGATACTACTATCCGGAGACCATGTAAAAGGGCCTCATATTCGGCTGCATTGTTGGAGTCCGTATACATTATCTGGAGTACGTATTGAACTGTATCTCCGGTTGGGGACGAAAAAACGACGCCAGCCCCCAGACCAGCCAACATTTTGGAGCTGTCGAAGTGCATGATCTAGTTGGAATACGCGTCGTACTCTTTAGGGAGTTCGGCTTCCGTCCATTCGGTGACAAAGTCGGCCAGTACTTGCGACTTAATGGCTCGCCGCGGCTTGTAAGTTATGTCGAACGGGAGGAGCTCAATAGCCCATTTGGCAATCCGTCCCGTGGCGTCGCGGTTGTTTATAATATCATTAAGTGGCACTTCCAAGGCTACTATTATCGAACACTCTTGAAAGTAGTGTCGTAGTTTCCAGGATGCCATGAATACCGCGTATGCTATCTTTTGATAATGCGGGTACCATGACTTGCATGGAGTAAGGACAGTGGATACATAGTAGACCGGCTTTTGAAGGGGGAATTTATGTCCGTCCGTTTCTCGTTCGACGACGAGCACTACGCTCACAACTTGATGAGTTGCCGCAATGTATAACAGCATTGGTTCGCCAATGTTTGGCGCAGCCAGGACTGGGTTGGTTGCCAATATGGCTTTTATTTCTTCCAATCCGGCTGCGGCGACATCTGTCCACTCAAAGTGTTCGGTGCGCCGAAGGAGGCGAATAAGGGGTAATGCCTTTTCTCACAGGCGGGAGATAAAGCGGCTTAGAGCCGCCACACATCCAGTTAATTTCTGGATTTGTTTGAGGTCCGTTGGGATATCCAATTGCGACAGAGCTTGGATGTTGGCCGGATTTACTTCAATTCCTCTGCCGGATATAATGAAGCCCAAGAGCTTTATGGCTGGCACACCGAAAACACATTTTTCCGGGTTGAGCTTGATGTCATATGTTCGAAGGTTATCGAATGTAAGCCTCAAGTTGTCTACTAGATATTTGACATGTTTGGTTTTGACGACCACGTCATCTACGTATGCCTCCACTGTTTTGCCAATCTGGTTTGCCAGACATGTCTGAATCATGCGCTGATATGTTGCGCCTGCGTTTTTGAGCCCAAAGGGCATTGTGTTGAAGCAGAAGGGGCCGTATGATGTGATGAATGCCGTTGCGGCTTGGTCGGGCTCCGCCATCTTAATTTGGTGGTAGCCGAAGTATGCGTCGAGGAAACACAATGAATCATGTCCTACGGTAGCGTCGATAATTTGATCGATGCGGGGGAGGGGGAAGGGATCCTTTGGGCAAGCCTTGTTGAGGTCCTTAAAATCGATGCACAGGCGCCAGGATTTGTCCTTCTTTGGTACCATCACCAGGTTTGCTAGCCAGTCCGGATGTTTTATTTCTCTAATGAATCCGGCCTCCAATAACTTGGCTAGTTCCTCTCCCATGGCTTGTCTCTTAGGTTCAGAGAAACACCGAAGAGCCTACTTGACCGGCTTGAATCCCTTTAGAATATTGAGGCTGTGCTCGGCCAGCCTGCGTGGGATTCCTGGCATGTCTGAAGGGTGCCACGCAAAAATGTCCTAGTTCTCGCGTAGGAACTCTCCTAGTGTGGCATCTATGTCAGGGTTTAATTGTGCCCCAATGGAAGCTGTTTTTGTAGGGTCCGTTGGATGGACTTGGAATTTGACTATTTCATCCGCCGGTTTAAAGGAGGTGGAATTGGATCTCTTATCGAGTATCACATCGTCCCTATTCACTGTGGAGCGCAGCGCAGTCAGTTCCTCAGCCGCTAGGGCTTCGGATAATGCCTCGAGGGCTAGTGCGGTTGTCTTGTTTTCGGCACGGAGTGTTGTGTCCGGATCACTAGCAAGAGTGATAATTCCGTTGGGCCCGGGCATTTTGAGCTTCATGTACCCATAATGGGGTATGGCTTGGAAGGTTGTGAACGCCTCCCGCCCTAACAGGGTGTGGTAACCACTACTGAACAGGGCCACTTGGAATGTAATCTCTTCGGACCTATAATTCTCCGGCATGCCGAACACCACATCTAGTGTGATTTTGCCTGTACAGCGCGCTTCTCGACTGGGGATTATTCCTCTAAAGGTTGTGCTACTTCGTTCGGTGCGGTTTCAGTCTAGTTCAATTTTTTGAAGGGTTTCCTCATAGCTGAGGTTTAATCCGCAGCCGCCATCCATGAGCACCTTGGTGAGTCGAAATCCGTCCACGATTAGACTGAGGACCAATGTAGCTGGTGCTCGGGCTGTTCGGAACTTAGGTTCATCACTGGCATTGAAGGTAATGGCCGTGTCACTACATGGATTTATTGTTGCCACATGGTAGATTTCGGCAAGGCTGCGGAGCATTCTCTTTCGCCTATTATTTGATGCGAAGGTCTCAAAGACTGATAATACCGTATTGTTATCCCTGGGATGGTGCTCTGTGGCCTCTGGGATGAGAAGATCCTCGCCACTTTTGGCTACCTGCCGGAGTATCCAACATGCTCTAAGGCTATGTGTTGGTGTGGCGCCTTCTGTACTATGAATTTTGCAGGGTCCGTTGAGCCATCCCTCCAGTATGGTTCCATGCCCTGTAGAGGGTTTTTGCTTTTTGGTAGTTGACCCGGGTGTATTGTGATAATGCACCCTTTTATTTTGGACTGGGTTTGTATTTAGGGCCGGATTATCCCAAAAGTTTGTTTCGATTTTCCAGGCACTTTCCATCGCACAGTACTTTCATACTATGGACGCCAAGTCAGCGAAGCGTGTTATCTCACGGCGATTCATGGTGTTAAGGAATCCCTTGTCCGTGCAATTATTGTAGAAAAATAGGATTGTGTCTTCCTCGCGACAGTCCTTAACCTTGTTCATCGCAAGGAGGAATCTGGCCCAAGAGTGATGTACTGTTTCCTGGGGCTCTTGCCTGATGTGGGAAAGATCGCTTATGTTTGGGTGGGTGGGTGGAATTGAATCCGAACCCTTACCCGATCTGGGATCCAGGGGCCGAGGAGTTTCCAATTTTGGAAGTTCCGGTTCCGGGGTGTTACCTGATAATCCTGGCCCGCTGCCTGGCCCAAGTTCAGGGATTGGATGTTGTCCTCCCACGAACGGGCATCCGGCTCGGAGAGCTCGGGAATCCGGACATAGTTGGTCCTCAAGGTAGAGGAAAGGTCGCCGCATTGTTCCTCCACCACTGCAATATGATGGGTGACCGGTCGAGAGTTAATCTCCCTTTGATCGGGTTTAAGCCCAATCCGATCATAGTCCGTAGCGACTCCTAAGGCGGCGATGCGATCCAAGAGATCGTTTAAGGAAGCGAGCTCCATTGGATCCATCTGTTCGACGAGTGCTGATTTGACATGGAGGCTGTTTTCGATGACCCGAGAAGTCATCATCGGCACGGCGGCCGAACAGGCGGTCATGATGAAACCGCCTAGCCGAAGAGTTTGGCCGACAGCCAAAGCTCCCCAACAGTTGTACCGTCTTTAAAGACGAGACGAGACATCCCTCCTTCTGGCGATGGCACAGTGGAACTCTCAATGAAAGCACCAATGTCGGTGTCAAAACCGGCGGATCTCGGGTAGGGGGTCCCGAACTGTGCGTCTAAGGCGGATGGTAACAGGAGGCAGGGGACACGATGTTTTACCCAGGTTCGGGCCCTCTTGATGGAGGTAAAACCCTACGTCCTGCTTGATTTATTCTTGATGATATGAGTACTACAAGAGTTGATCTACCACGAGATCGGAGAGGCTAAACCCTAGAAGCTAGCCTATGGTATGATTGTATCTTGTCCTACGGACTAAACCCTCCAGTTTATATAGACACCGGAGGGGGCTAGGGTTACACAGAGTCGGTTACAATGGGAGGAGATCTACATATCCGTATTGCCAAGCTTGCCTTCCACGTCAAGGAAAGTCCCATCCGGACATGGGACGAAGTCTTCAATCTTGTATCTTCATAGTCCAACAGTCCGGCAAAAGGTTATAGTCCGGCTGTCCGGATACCCCCTAATCCAGGACTCCCTCAGCGATCTTTTTGATCTCAGAAGTATTCGGCCGCATTGACAGCACTCGCCGCTAAATCCAGATATGTGTCCGCAGAACTCCACAGCCGGTCCAAAGGGGCGTACCGAGGATCTCCAAACTTCATCCGCGGCATAAAGGGCTTCCCAGCCACGATATCCCCGACTTGACGCAGCTCCTCCTTCATCGCTCTCATTGTAGAGCGGGTGTCTTTGGTCGCCATCGTGGCCTTCTCTGGGTCTGTCCTCTTCGCTCGATCTTCCTTTTCAAGAAGCTCGTAACGGTCAGCGGAGTTCTTCAATTCCACAGCCATCCTGGCTATTTCCTCCTTGCTTTGGCAGTGAGCAGCCTGTTCGGCTTTCAGATCCTCGATTGCCTTTAGGGCAGCCACATCACTTTTCCTGGCTTGTTCTTTGGCTCGGGCAAGTTCCGCCTGAAGGTTCTCCACGGCCGCAGCTTCATCTGCATTCACACACATGTTATAGATACTGGCATCATGCTCCTCTTCCCATGTGTCACCGAAGGAATCACATACCCTGTGCCTCGTCAAGCCGCTTGTTGACAAGTATGATGTTGGGGTCTGCCACGTCAAGCTGCCGCTTTAGCTCGGCAAACTCATCAGTCCGGCTGGCCATCGGACCCTCCGCCACCTGCATATTAAGGCGGCACGATTATTCCTGGGACTATGATCCTCTGTGCGCTGTCGTCTTCGATAGCACCCAGAGTCTCAGGGGCTACTATCTACACAGGGCACATCTAAAAATGTGCGGTACTGTCAAAAATGTACATCATTTCGCGTACCTCAAAACCCGTCAGTAGACTCATAAAGGCTTCATGCAACCCGCTTTCGGCAGACGAAATCCTTCCAATCACCGTACCCATCAATGTGTGGTGCTCTTCTGAGATAGCCGCTTGCTCTAGCAGATCCCTCAGTACGTCCGACCGTACACCAGACGGTGTCGGACTCTTTCGATTGCCCTCTTCAAGAGTCGGATACTGAGGACTTTGGGTGGCCATAGGATTACCTTCTGGCCTTGCCGGATCGGAGAAACCCTCCGCAACGACACCTCGGGGTCACCCGCCTCATGAGGCGGTATGGCAGGGGGAGGCATTTCGCTCTCCATCATCTCTGGAAGAAGATCCCCTGAAGACGAGCTCTGCTGAGAAGGGCTAAGATCTGAACTGCAAGATAAATGCTTCGGTTATTTTCCTCAGAAGTAAGGCGAGATATTTTCATTGTTAAGTACCCTTTTACTTACATCTCGGTGGAGGGCTGATCCCCTTGAGGGCATAGTCGGCCGGGGTATCCCCCAGGGCGGGACCCTCCGGCGAAGATTTCTTCCCCCGTTTGGAGATTGTGGTCTCCGGGTCCTTAGAGGCGTTCCTCTTCCTTCCCTGGGGAGAGGAAATTTTAGTTCCTCCTCCCCGGTTAACCTCCTTCGCGGAGGCGCTAGCCTCCTTGTCCCCCCCTTTATCTTCTCCTGAGGGCGCTTGATAAGGCGTGATCTCCAGCATCCTGGTTAGCACAGGATTTGGTGATGTCTCAGGGAGGGGGGCTGGACACCTGATCAACTTTGCCTTCGCTATCCAATCCTGGTCAAAGAGCGGCTTTTTTAGGGTGACGTTGCGATAAACAAACGGACAGTGTGTTCGGATGCGGGGCTACTTACTTGGGTATCTGGGCGATTGCAGCTCAGACCTGCATCCTCAGTGATGTCCGGACACATTATTTGTGGTCCGAAGAACAATTTGTACATCTCCTCGGGTGTCATGCCAAGGAAGTCTTGAATAGCTCGCGCTCCTTCCGGGTTGAATTCCCACATGCGAAGGGGTCGGCGTTTGCAAGGCTGGACTCGACGAACTACCATAACCAGACTGAAATCTCTCTCAAAGAGATCTCGGATACGGCTTTGCAGTATTGGCACATCCTTGGCTGGACCCCATCTCAGCCCCCTGCTGATCCATGACGTCAGTTGTGGTGGGGGGCCTGAGCGAAAGGTGGGGGCAGCTATGCACTTGGCACTTCGGGGAGCTGTGGTGTAGAACCACTCCCGCTGCCACAATCCGGACACCTCTGGGAAGCTACCCTCAGGCCATGGGGCGTCAGCAATTTTGCTTATTAAAGCGCCTCCGCACGCTGCGTGCTGCCCCTTGATCATCTTCGGCTTCACATCGAAGGTCTTGAGCCGCAGGCCGAAGTGAGGGGTAATGCGGAAGAAGGCCTCACATACGACAGTAAATGACGAAATGTGAAGAAGGGAATCCGGGGCCAGATCGTGAAAATCTAGCCCATAATAGAACATAAGACCCCTAACAAAGGGATCCAGAGCGAGGCCTAGTCCTCGGAGGAACTGGGATACGAACACGACGCTCCCGTTGGGTTTGGGAGTAGGGACGACCTGCCCTCGGGCGGGCAGCCGATGCGAAATTTCGGCGATCAGATATCTGGCCTCTCTCAACCTCTTGATGTACTCCTCCGTGACGAAGGAAGGCATCCACCGACCTTGAAGGTTGGATCCGGACATAGTTGAAGGTACGAAGCACCTGACCTGAGTTTTGGGTGTTAGAACTCGAGGCGGGGGAAGGATTTGATTGAGCACGAGAGGGGAAAAAATAAAAAGCCTTGTCCCCTTTATAAAGAGGGTGAATATCAAGCGTCGTTCTCGTTGCTATTTGGGACTTGCCTAAGATCTAGGAGTCCTACCAATAGGCACGGTTGGGTTACCCATGCCCGTATTGATGAGAATCCCGTAATAAAGGGGACACGATCTCTGCTTCGACAAGACGTGCCAAGGAAACCGCCTCGTGAAACACGCTGAGATTGGTTATGAAAAACGATTCGAATAAAGACCTGGCTGTGGTGTGATGTCACACTACGGGGTACGTCAGCAGATTAGATTTATGGAAATATTATTCTCTCTATGGTGGTATGTGGAACTAGTTTTGCAGAGCCGGACACGATCCTCGTGTTCAAAATCTTCTATGAAGTATTCGGAGGAGGAACCCGCCTTGCAATGCCGAAGACAATCTGCGTGCCGGACTCATCATCATTGAAGCCTGGTTCAGGGGCTACTAAGGGAGTCCTGGATTAGGGGGTATCCGGACAGCCAGACTATATCTTTGGCCGGACTATTGGACTATGAAGATACAAGATTGAAGACTTTGTCCCGTGTCCGGATGGGACTCTCCTTGGCGTGGAAGGCAAGCTTGGCAGTACGGATATGTAGATCTCCTTCCTTGTAACCGACTCTGTGTAACCCTAGCCCCCTCCGGTGTCTATATAAACCAGAGGGTTTAGTCCGTAGGACGAACAACAACAATCATACCATAGGCTAGCTTCTAGGGTTTAGCCTCTTCGATCTCGTGGTAGATCAACTCTTGTAATACTCATATCATTAAGATCAATCAAGCAGGAGTAGGGTTTTACCTCCATCGAGAGGGCCCGAACCTGGGTAAAAACATCATGTCCCCCGTCTCCTGTTACCATCCGCCTAGACGCACAGTTCGGGACCCCCTACGCGAGATCCGCCGGTTTTGACACCGACAATGGGCGATGGCCATGGTGGGATAGACAAGGTTGCTTCTTCGTGGACCCTTCATGGGTGGAGCCCTCCGTGGACTCACGCAACCGTTACCCTTCGTGGGTTGAAGTCTCCATCAACGTGGATGTACGATAGCACCACCTATCGGAACCACGACAAAACATCCATGTCTCCAATTGCGTTTGGATCCTCCAAACCCTTCCCTTTACATTCTTGCAAGTTGCATGCTTTACTTTCCACTTCTCATATACTCTTTGCATGCTTGCTTGAATTGTGTTAAGATTGCTTGACTTGTTCAAAGTTGCTAAAATCTGCCAAGAACTAAAATTGGGAAAAGGCTAGATTTTTATTTG
>NC_041388.1:340366044-340473412 GCF_002162155.2 Triticum dicoccoides | reverse complement strand
AGTCGTTCTTGGTACACTCCTTGTCAACTGCCATCCAGCATCGGTTCTGTTCGACACTGGAGCATCTCATTCCTTCATTTCTGAAAGCTATGCTAACTTGCACAACATTTCATTTTGTGATATGCCCTCTCCACTAGTCATTCAAACTCCTAGATCCAAATGGCAAACTTCTAGTGTAAGCCATGGTAATGAAATCCTTGTTGACAGACTTGTATTCCTTGCATCACTTATAGCCCTGAAGTCTACAGATATTAACATCATCTTGGGTATGGGCTGGATGAAAACCCATCATGCCAAGATTGATTGTTTCACCAAGTCTGTTCAGCTTACACATCCATCTGGAAAGATAGTCACTGTCTCCACTAGAGTTGCAAAGCGTCAGCTCTATTCTCTTAATGCCAGCCCTCTTCCAGACCTTGAGGATATCCCGGTAGTCTGTGACTTACCGGATTTCTTTCTAGAGGAACTGCCAGGTATTCCACCCGACAGAGATGTAGAGTTTGTCATAGATCTTATCCCAGGAACCGCCCCAATTTCTAGGAGACCTTACAAGATGGCACCCTTAGAGCTAGCTGAGCTTAAGAAACAGCTTGATGAGTCCTTGCAAAAGGGTTTCATCCGTCCTAGTTCTTCTCCTTGGGCTTGCCCCATCCTCTTCGTCAAGAAGAAGGATGGTACGGACCGAATGGTTGTAGATTATCGTCCCGTTAATTTGGTCACGATAAAGAATAAGTATCCGCTCCCCAAGATCAACGACCTGTATGATCAGCTCGCTGGATCCTCAGTCTTTTCAAAGATGGATTTGAGGTTAGGCTACCACCAAATCAAGATCAGAAATGGGGACATTCCTAAGATGGCTTTTGTCACTCGTTATGGCCAGTACGAGTACACCGTCATGTCCTT
Organism: Triticum dicoccoides; assembly: GCF_002162155.2. NCBI lineage: Eukaryota > Viridiplantae > Streptophyta > Magnoliopsida > Poales > Poaceae > Triticum > Triticum dicoccoides. The sequence goes on along the minus strand of NC_041388.1, from coordinate 340,472,509 downwards.
CGGTCTAACCAATGCTCCAGCTACATTCTCCCACTAGATGAACTCGATCTTCATGGAGTACTTAGATAAGTTCGTCGTGGTTTACCTCGATGATATTCTTATTTACTCAAAGAATGAGGAAGAGCATGCCAAACATCTTAGACTTGTGTTAGAGAAACTCAGAGAGCACCGCCTTTATGCCAAGTTCTCCAAGTGCGAATTTTGGTTGCCAGAAGTGACCTACCTAGGCCACGTGATATCTGGTAAGGGCATTGCTGTCAATCCTGGGAGAGTTCAGGCCGTTCTTGATTGGACTCCGCCTGAAACGGTTAAGCAAGTTAGGAGTTTCCTTGGCCTAGCCAGTTATTGTCGCCGCTTCATTGAGAACTTCTCCAAAGTGGCCAAACCCCTCACGGAACTTCTCAAGAAAGATAAAAAGTTTGAGTGATCCCCACAGTGTGAGCACAGTTTTCAGGAATTGAAAAGACGCCCGACTTCTGCTCCCATACTTGTGCCACCGGATTTCACTAAGGACTTTGTTATCTATTGTGATGCCTCACGACAGGGACTAGGTTGCATTCTTATGCAGGATTGTCATGTGATTGCCCATGCATCTCGACAGTTGCATCCACATGAGGAGAATTATCCTACACATGATCTAGAGCTTGTAGCTGTAGTCTATGCACTTAAGACCTAGTGATGTTAAGATAGACTGCAAAAAGGATATTGTTACTATTGGTTTAGGGGGTATGTTGCATGATTTTAATTTTGCTAAATTTCGTAGACAACCCCATGATAAAGAATTTCCTAGTAAAGAAGAAATTATTGGTCTTGCTTCTATTGCCGTGCCTCCTAATGATCCTTTAGAACAATATTTGCTAGACCATGAAAATGATATGTTTATGAATGAAAGAAGGGAAATAGATGAAGTATTCTTTAAATAGGGACCTATTTTGAAACACAACTTGCATGTGAAATTCTAGGGGATCCTCCTCCACCCAAGGGTGATCTCATATTTGATCTTAAACCATTACCTGATACTCTTAAATATGCTTATCTTGATGAAAAGAAGATGTATCCTATTATTATTAGTGCTAACCTTTCAGAGCAGGAAGAAGAGAAATTATTGAAAACTCTGAAGAAGCATCGTGCTGCTATTGGATATACTCTTGATGATCTTAAGGACATTAGTCCCACTCTATGCCAGCACAAAATAAAATTGGAGGAAGACGCTAAACCGGTTGTTGATCACCAACGATAGATAAATCCTAAGATGAAAGAAGTGGTAAGAAATGAAATACTAAAGCTTCTGGAGGCAGGTATAATTTATCTTGTTGTTGATAGTCAGTGGGTAAGTCTTGTCCATTGTGTCCCTAAGAAGGAAGGAATTACTGTTGTCCCTAATGATAAAGATGAATTGATCCCACAAAGAATTGTTACAGGTTATAGAATGGTAATTGACTTCCGCAAATTAAATAAAACTACTAGAAAGGATCATTACCCTTTACCTTTTATTGATCAAATGCTAGAAAGATTATCCAAACGTACACATTTTTGCTTTCTAGATGGTTATTCAGGCTTCTCTCAAATACCTGTGTTGAAAGAGGATCAGGAAAAGACCACTTTTACTTGCCCTTTCAGTACCTTTGCTTATAGACATATGCCTTTTGGTTTATGTAATGCACCTGCTACCTTTCAAAGATGTATGACTGCTATATTCTCTGACTTTTGTGAACAGATTGTTGAGGTTTTCATGGATGATTTCTCCATGTATGGAACTTCTTTTGATGATTGCTTAAGCAACTGTCGGATCACGGGTTCTGGCAAAACCCTTAAGGTTCGAACACTGGGGTGCGCGCAAAGATCTCCCCCTACCGATCCATGTCCTAGCTTCGCTAAGATCTCAAGGACTATCTCGACGAACTCACAACAAAAGGAACACAAGATTTATACTGGTTCGGGCCACCGTTGTGGTGTGATACCCTACTCCAGTGTGGTGGTGGTGGATTGCCTCTTGGGCTAAGGATGAACAGTACAAGGGGAAGAATAGCCTCCTGAGGAGAGGTGTTCTTGTGCGTGGTGAGTATGTGGGTGAACTGAATGAGTTCAAGACAAGTTTCCTCCTACTATGGTGGCTAATCCTATTTATAGAGGCCCTGGTCCTCTCCCCAAATATTGAGCGGGAAGGGAGCCAACAACGGCCAATTCAAAAGGGGACAGCTAGTACAGCTTATCCTGACAAAAGCAGTCTTCGCCTGCCAAAGGCTCTGGTGGTGATGCCGTCTTGGGCTCCATGGTGACCTCCGTCCTGCCGTCCTGCTGGTCTTAGTCTCGTTGCACCGATATGGAAACCTTTGCTTGACGCCTCGGTACTCTGCGTCTGCGCTTGCCTCCTTAACACCAAAGAGGAAACAAGGACACTGTGCACGCTGGCGCCCACCTGGTCTCGATCGTCATGGATCACGTCATTGGAACCTCGCAAGGTTTGCCTGGCCTTGATCACTCCGCCCCTCTCGAGCCAGCCTGGTGAGGCCGCTCCTGAGGAGGTCTTGCATCATCCGCCTCGCGAGGCTTGGCCCCTCGCGAGGGTCTTGAGGGATTGTTGGTGAAGATGGGCCGTATGGGCCCGCTCGCAGAGCCACGCCGTGGGCCGCAGGCAGGCAAGTCTGGGGACCCCCATTCCCATAACGCCGACAGCAACCATGATCGAGTTTTACAGAGATGTGAAGAAACTAATCTTGTCTTGAATTGGAAGAAGTGCCACTTTATGGTTAATGAAGGTATTGTCTTGGGGCATAAAAATTTTGAAAGAGGTATTGAAGTTGATGAAGGAAATATGCCCTAGAGGCAATAATAAAGTTATTATTTATTTCCTTATTTCATGATAAATGTCTATTATTCATGCTAGAATTGCATTAACCAGAAACATAATACATGTGTGAATACATAGACAAACATAGTGTCACTAGTATGCCTCTACTTGACTAGCTCGTTAATCAAAGATGGTTAAGTTTCCTAACCATAGACATGAGTTGTCATTTTATTAACAGGATCACATCATTATGAGAATGATTTGATTGACTTGACCCATTCCGTTAGCTTAGCACTTGATCGTTTAGTATGTTGCTATTGCTTTCTTCATGACTTATACATGTTCCTCTGACTATGAGATTATGCAACTCCCGTTTACTGGAGGAACACTTTGTGTGCTACCAAACGTCACAACGTAACTGGGTGATTATAAAGGTGCTCTACAGGTGTCTCCGAAGGTACTTGTTGAGTTGGCGTATTTCGAGATTAGGATTTGTCACTCCAATCGTCGAAGAGGTATCTCTGGGCCCACTCGGTAATACACATCACTATAAGCCTTGCAAGCATTGTAACTAATGAGTTAGTTGCGGGATGATGTATTACGGAATGAGTAAAGAGACTTGCCGGTAATGAGATTGAACTAGGTATTGAGATACCGACGGTCGAATCTCGGGCAAGTAACATACCAATGACAAAGGGAACAACGATGTTGTTATGCGGTTTGACCGATAAAGATCTTCGTAGAATATGAAGGAGCCAATATGAGCATCCAGGTTCCACTATTGGTTATTGACCGGAGACATGTCTTGGTCATGTCTACATAGTTCTCGAACCCGTAGGGTCCGCACGCTTAAAGTTCGGTGACGATCAGTATTATGAGTTTTGGTGCTTTGATGTATTGAAGGTAGTTTGGAGTCCCAGATATGATCACGGACATGACGAGGAGTCTCGAAATGGTCAAGACATAAAGATCGATATATTGGACGACTATATTTGGATACCAGAATGGTTTTGGGTGAGACCAGGAATATACCGGAGCACCGGGAGGTTATCGGAACCCCCCGGGAGGTATATGGGCCTTATTGGGCTTTAGTGGAAAGGAGGGGAAAGGATCAAGGGAGGTGGCGCCCCCCCAAGCCCAATCCGAATTGGGAAGGGGGGTGGCCCCCCTTTCCTTCCTCCCTCCTTCCTCTTCCTCCCCTCTCCTACTCCAAGTTGGAAAGGGGGGAATCCTACTCCCGGTGGGAGTAGGACTCCCCATGGCGCGCCCCTAGAGAGGGCCGGCCCTCCCCTCCTCCACTCCTTTATATACATGGGCAGGGGGCATCTCTAGACACACAAGTTGATCAGTTGATTTATTCTAGCCGTGTGCGGTGCCCCCCTCCACCATATTCCACCTCGGTTATATGTAGTGGTGCTTAGGCGAAACCCTGTGTCGGTAGCATCATCATCACCATCACCACGTCGTCATACTGACAAAACTCCCCTGTGAAGCTTTGCTGGATCGGAGCTCGCGGGACATCATCGAGTTGAACGTGTGCAGAACTCGGAGGTGCCGTGCGTTCGGTACTTGGATCGGTCGGATCGTGAAGACGTACGACTACATCAACCGCGTTGTGCTAATGCTTCCGCATTCGGTCTATGAGGGTACGTGGACACACTCTCCCCTCTCGTTGTTGTGCATCACCATGATCCTATGTGTGCGTAGGAATTTTTTTGAAATTACTACGTTCTCCAACAGTGGTATCAGAGCCAGGTTTTATGTGTAGATGTTATATGCATGAGTAGAACACAAACGAGTTGTGGGCAATACAAGTCATACTTCTTACCAGCATGTCATACTTTGGTTCGGCGGTATTGTTGGATGAAGCGTCCCGGACCGACATTACGCGTACACTTACGCGAGACTGGTTCTACCAACGTGCTTTGCACATAGGTGGCTGGCAGGTGTCAGTTTCTCCAACTTTAGTTGAACCGAGTGTGGCTACGCCCGGTCCTTGAGAAGGTTAAAACAGCACTAACTTTACGAACTATCATTGTGGTTTTGATGCGTAGGTAAGAACGGTTCTCGCTCAGCCCGTAGCAGCCACGTAAAACTTGCAACAACAAAGTAGAGGACGTCTAACTTGTTTTTGTTGGGCATGTTGTGATGTGATATGGTCAAGACATGATGCTATATTTATTGTATGAGATGATCATGTTTTGTAATGGAGTTATCGGAAACTGGAAGGAGCAATATGGTTGTCGTTTTATTGTATGCAATGCAATCGCCCTGTAATTGCTTTACTTTATCACTAAGCGGTAGCGATAGTCGTAGAAACAATAGTTCACGAGACGACAATGATGCTACGATGGAGATCAAGGTGTCATGCCGGTGACGATGGTGATCATGACGGTGCTTTGGAGATGGAGATCAACAAGCACAAGATGATGATGGCCATATCATATCACTTATATGATTGCATGTGATGTTTATCTTTTATGCATCTTATTTTTCTTTGGTGACGGTAGCATTATAAGATGATCTCTCACTGAATTTCATGATAAAAGTGTTCTCCCTGAGTATGCACCGTTGACAAAGTTCGTCGTGACGAGACACCACATGATGATTGGGTGTGATAAGGTCTACGTTCATCCACAACGGGTGCAAGCCAGTTTTGCACCCGCAGAATACTCGGGTTAAACTTGATGAGCCTAGCATATGCAGATATGGCCTCGGAACACTGAGACCGAAAGGTCGTGCGTGAATCATATAGTAGATATGATCAACATAGTGATGTTCACCATTGAAAACTACTCCATCTCACGTGATGATCGAACATGGTTTAGTTGATTTGGATCACGTGATCACTTAGATGATTAGAGGGATGTCTATCTAAGTGGGAGTTCTTAAGTAATATGATTAATTGAACTTTAATTTATCATGAACTTAGTCCTGGTAGTATTAGCATATCTATGTTATAGATCAATAGCTCGCGTTTAGCCCCCCTGTTTTATTTTTGATATGTTCCTAGAGAAAAATAAGTTGAAAGATGTTAGTAACAAAGATGCAGACTAGCTCCGTGATCTGAGGATTATCCTCATTGTTGCACAGAAGTATTATGTACTTCATGCACCGTTAGGTGACAGAACTATTGCAGGAGCAGATGCAGACGTTTTGAACGTTTTGACAAAAGCTCGGTATGATAACTACTTGATAGTTTAGTGCACCATGCTTTACGGCTTAGAACCGGGACTTCAAAAATGTTTTGAACGCCACGGAGCATATGCGATGTTCCAAGAGTTGAAATTTGTATTTCATACTCATGCCCGTGTCGAGAGGTATGAGACCTCTGACATTACTTTGCCTACAAGATGGAGGAGAATAGCTCAACCAGTAAGCATGTGCTCAGATTGTCTGAGTACTAAAATCACTTGAATCAAGTGGGAGTTAATCTTCCAGATAAGATAGTGATTGACAGAGTTCTCTAGTCACTATCACCAAGTTGCTAGAACTTCGTGATGAACTATAATATGCAAGGGATAACGGAAACAATTCCCAAGCTCTTCGTGATGCTGAAATCGACGAAGGTAGAAATCAAGAAAAGCATCAAGTGTTGATGGTTAACATGACCACTAGTTTCAAGAAAAAGGCAAAGGGAAGAAGGGGAACTTCAAGAAGAACGGCAAGCAAGTTGATGCTCAAGTGAAGAAGCCCAAGTCTTGACCTAAGCCTGAGACTAATTTCTTTTACTGCAAAGGGACTAGTCACTGGAAGCAGAACTGCCCCAAGTATTTGGCGGATAAGAAGGATGGCAAAGTGAACAAAGGTATATTGGATATACATGTTATTGATGTGTACTTTACTAGTGTTTATAGCAACCCCTCGGTATTTGATACTAGTTCAGTTGCTAAGAGTAGTAACTTGAAACGGGAGTTGCAGATTGAACAGAGACTAGTTAAGGGTGAAGGAACGATGTGTGTTCGAAGTAGTTCCAAGAATGATATGATCATCATCGCACACTCCATATACTTTCAGGATTAGTGTTGAACCTAAATAAGTGTTATTTGGTGTTTGCGTTGAGCATGAATATGATTTGATCATGTTTATTGCAATACGGTTATTCATTTAAGTTAGAGAATAACTGTTATTTTGTTTACATGAATAAAACCTTCTATGGTTATACACCCAATGAAAATGGTTTGTTGAATCTCGATCGTGGTGATACACATATTCATAATATTGAAGCCAAAAGATGCAAAGTTAATAATGATAGTGCAACTTATTTGTGACACTGCCGTTTAGGTCATATTGGTGTAAAGCGCATGAAGAAAATTCATGTTGATGGGCTTTTGGAATCACTTGATTATGAATCAGTTGATGCTTGCGAACCATGCCTCATGGGCAAAGATGACTAAGACTCCGTTCTCCAGAACAATGCAGCGAGCAACTGACTTATTGGATATAATACATATTGATGTATGAGGTCGATGAGTGTTGAGGCTCGCAGCGGGTATCGTTATTTTATGACCTTCACAGATGATTTGAGCAGATATGGGTATATCTACTTGAAGAAACATAAGTCTGAAACATTTGAAAAGTTCAAAGAATTTCAGAGTGAAGTGGAAAATCATCATAACAAGAAAATAAAGTTTCTACGATCTGATCGCAGAGGCGAATATTTGAGTTACGAGTTTGGTCTTCAATTAAAACAATGTGGAATAGTTTCACAAACTCATGCCACCTGGAACACCACAGCGTAATGGTGTGTCCGAACATCATAACCGTACTTTATTTGATATAGTGCAATCTATGATGTCTCTTACCGATTCACCACTATCGTTTTGGGGTTATGCATTAGAGACAGTTGCATTCACATTAAAAAGGGCACCATCTTAGTCCGTTGAGACGACATTGTATGAACTGTGGTTTAGCAAGAAACATAAGCTGTCGTTTCTTAAAGTTTGGGGTTGCAATGCTTATGTGAAAAAGTTTCATCTTGATAAGCTCAAACCCAAGTCAGAGAAGTGCGTCTTCATAGGATACCCAAAAGTAACTGTTGGGTACACCTTCTATCACATATCCGAAGTGTTGGGGATATTACTACTGGATAAAAAAACGGCCAGGAGAGGCCGGGTTATCCCTATGATGATTACTTTATTTGAAGCCCAGGAAGACAAAAGATGGTGGCGCTTCATGAAGGCCCAAGGCCCAAAGGCGGGTTAAGACCTGTAGACAGAAAACGACATTGATATGTAACTTGTATTGTAAGATAGAAGGAATAGAGACTGAGTCGGACACGTTTATGATCTGGCCTAGGGATTCTGTAAACCGACGGGCGTCGACCTATGTATATAAAGGGGCGACCCAGCGGCGGTTTAGGGACAACAGACAATAACTCGAGAGCTAGGCAAGCGGATTCGCTCCCTGATCATCGAAACCCAAGAAATTCCATCACAACTGGACGTAGGCTTTACCTTCACCGAAAGGGGCCGAACCAGTATAACTCTTGCGTCCCTTGTACGCTTTAACCCCTTTAAGCTAACCCGTCGCGATGGCTCCACGACTAAGTCCTTCCACGAGGACATCTGCCGTGACAAAACCACGAAAGTTGGCGCCCACCGTGGGGCTATCGCATGATGGTTTCGAGTTCTTGAAGGGCAGCTTCAAAGGACTCAAGGGATACGTTGTGGGCCGGATGACTAAAAGTCATCACGTCAAGCTCTACATCGACGATGCAGGATGGAGTCCCGAGGCCAGCTCAATTGAGTACGGGTACCGGGTCCCCTTTGGTGGAATTCACATCTTCATTGGCAAGATCGGCGAACCGGGCCCTGAGGCAGACATCTGCACCGGCATCATCGAGACGGCTCAGCATGCAAGGTCTGCCCAGGTTCAGCCCGTCGTAAAGCATGCCTTCGTAGGTGTCATCCATGGAGCGGAATATGAGGATAGATCGGCATTTGATGGCGAAACCGTTGTCTATTCTGATGACGAGTCTTCAACCGGAGAGACCGAGTCATTGTATCAGCTGCAGGATGGCCGGATTAGTGGTGGTTCCGATGGCGACAGTATTCCGGGCCCCCTTGATCCACCGAGTCGGGTCGCAGTCTTCATGGCCGGTACACAATCAGCGCAGCACTCTTCTACCATCGCAGCAATGATCTCTGGTTCAGCAGCAGCAACACCAGCGGGAGCAGGGGGCTTTGCGCCGCCTCCGGTTCAGGTTTTGTCTGATTTGTTCGATGCTTTGGCAACATTGATGGCAACAGAGGTGGACGTGGCAAACCGGGATCAACACAACGCGGATATTGCAAAGGTGAAGGATCAGATAACTCAGGCTAAAGCGGACTTGGCGGCGGAGAACACCGGGATGGCTACAGAGCGGGCCGAGTTAGAGGCTCGGGCTTACTGGCTTATGCTGGATCAGAGTGCGTCAGATGATGTCATGAGGAGAAGATACCGGTCGCACCTTCCACCGGTTTTTGAGGCAAGAAATCTCTTTAACATGCCAGGAGCAGGCACCAGCAACCAGGCAGTGGTAAATTGGGCGGAGGCACCTGGGACTGGGGGACCGGTTCAGCCGCGCGTGATGGAGCCGCTGCCTCAGCCTTGTCAGAACGATCTCCCATCACGACACGTCTCAATGCCTCCGGGTCATTACTCTAACCCGTTGGATAACATCGTTGCTCACTACACCACAACACGGATGCAACAGCATGTAATCTGCCGGGATAATGCACTTAAGAGGGCAGATAAACTGCCGGGACAGAGTTTCTCCCGACAGATAGAACTGCCACGAGAACGGCTGCCGGGGATTACTTCTCCCGGCAAGTAAACATTTCCTGGCAGTTTTTCTGCCGTGACCATTGTATTTGCCGGCAGTTTGTTTTCTCCCGGCAGATTAGTCATCTAATAGGAACTACATCTTACCGGCAGTTCTATAGCCTGCACAAGGACATTTACCCGGCAGGTAATATGCCAACACACACGTGTTGTTTCACAACCAGTGCAATATATCCCTAATTTAAGACACGGCCACTATGTTGAGGCCATGAAGACATATCACACAATCTATACACACACTTTAATCAATGTTACATGCAAGGTCTCATTCAATAACATTAACCAATCAAATACATAAGAACATTCTGCCACAATGCAAAGTACATATGTTTCTAGGATAAGAAATTGTGCCACACATCCAAAATGAGAATTCCATGGCTTATGTGCCAAAACAACCACCAAAATGAGCAAAGTGAAACTTGCAAAATCTTTAGGCTCAACAAAGAAGGCATATTACATACTCCCTATCTACCGAATTATTTGTCTAGATACGGATGTACCTAAACACCTTCAAGTCTAAGACAACATAATTTGGGACGGAGGTAATATATATTATCACTCCACCAACTTGTAAGATCGTCCAAACCTCCAGCAACTTGTACATCTTCCAAACCTCCAACAACTTGTGTATCTTTGAGATACCTGCAACAATATACATAAGAACTATAATATAGAATCTTGTAGACAAGATACTATAGTTTCTTTACAGTATTCACAAATTCTGGCCCTATGCATATATTGGTCATAGCTAGCTACAAGAACAGAAATCAATGCGTCTTATAAGCTATTATATATGATATAGTTATGCAAAGAAATAGATCAATTAGTACTATGAAAGCCAAATAAAAGTAAATATATCAACTATGTTCATGACTAAAAACAATTTTCAAGTTTGGCTCATGTACAATACCAATCTGATTACATTAAGGGAGAAATTGCAAAGAAATGACAAAGTAGTCAAGAGAGGTTCATTGAGCAAAGAATTGTCCACCCGTGTTGGCTAACGCCGATCTATGTTACTTATGAATCATGCATAAGGTATTAGTTCAGGAGCATATTACTGATGCTGAGGTCATTGTCAAAGCTGTAATGAGACATATAGCCATCACTTAATTATGTGTAATGTCATTACTGATATAAGTATTTCTGCAAGATAGAACTATATTATGGTTTTGATGGTGTATAACCAGTGGAGTAATTTTGTAGTGTAGGCATAAACAAAAACTGCGAACTTTACCATAGTTCAAAGGCTGCTGTTATGCCTCAATCAATGCAAGGTTCTTTCAGGTTGAAATAAATCTACCTTCATAATCAACATTGATGGCAAGTGTGCCAATTTGGTGCTTAAGCCTTGCTATACTATTTACTAGGAAGGAATGCCTTGGAATCAATCAATCAATCAAATGCACTGGCAGTAAAATGAGATGCATAATGTACCATCAGGACAATTCATGTTTCTACCAAGCAAAAGCAGCATCCTACTTTCAATTTGTGGTCTTGCTACACTTAAGTTCTGAATCAAAATAGCTGACAGTACCTAACCAAACTAAGCTTCTAAAATAAAGCTTGGAGCTATCATGAAGATAACTGTCATTTTAAGTGTAATCGTGAATTCCAACATGGCATTATGCTATTTCACAGTTTTTGCTAATATATAGGATACACATGTACAAGAAAGGTGCAACTAATGCCCTGGAGAAACCGAATTCAGAAATTACTACTTTACAAGGGGTGAGACAGCCACAGATCTAAACAATTGTAAAGATGTAAGTGAGTCCAAGGCATATTACCTCAGCTTGCTTCTGCCATACACTTAGAATACTTCCAGCTGCATTAGAGGTAAAGACTTTTAAGCAATCAACCATAATGTTCATTGGTAAAATATAATCACAAAAACATAAGCTTACATGCTTGTGTCTTCTGGTATCCCCTTTTCCTCTTTTATCTATTTTTGAAATGAAGATGCCAGCTTCTGTAATGATGGTTACTTGGTTAGCAATAGAACGGGTAAAATGTAGTTGGTATTTATACTTTTATTTAGTCTTTGAGAACAGAACACAATAAAAAAATGTAAAATACTTGTTTAATTTTCAATTGCAATTTATGTTTTCTCCGATGCATATACCAATATAATAATGATGATGCAATATTTTTCTCAAAGACACATATAAATACATGCCATTTTGTATCAGAAGAAAGCCGATGAGGTGCGAGATTGCATATCACAAAGGCGACAACAATTGAATAGGTAACATAATCGAAACAACTGATGAAAATTGTCAAATCTCAAGATTTTGTTAGCAGAAGAACAACTATGCACAAGTTCGAAGATTCTGAACTGTTCATATTTGGGCAGCGATCTCGTTTGCAGTATTTATCTTCGACAGATGGATAAGAACTGAAAGGATATGTCAGTAACATACCCTTCTTTTTCAAACGAAACCTGGCCTACATTCTAAGAAAATTCCATCTGACCTTGTATACCTCACCCTATTCTTGCTTTGTTTTAAAACTGATTCTTAGAGCTGAAATAGGACCATATACTTCGAAAACTACTTTTGACGCATGGCGTCTAGTGGGATGCATATCTCACCTGCATGATTGCTCGTGGATCAGTGACGTGCATTGATGCATAGCTTTTCTCAAATTTCCTAGATATATCCATCGGCTCATTTGAGTAGGTATGGCACACGATTGAGCCAAGGCTTTTTGTATCTACACCGGACCACGTTGTCGCTGTACACTAGTTCTAAATACGAGCCACTGACGTCAGCAAGACTACTGAGACCAAAATATCAAGGCTAGCTAATATGGCTATCTTTTTGTGCTGACAGAGGCAGGTCCAATTTTTAGAAAAAAAAATCCATTTCATTTGACTCATTTAATGCACAAGCGCACCGGCCAACTGCATTTTTGAAGGTCCCATGGGGGAAAAATGCCATGCACCCCCTCAATACTGTGCACCACACCCGTCCCTGCATCCTTTTCTAGAACCAAAATTCCTGATTCGTGGTGTGAGCCAGCTGAGTATAGTCCCCCACGACAGGCATTTAACACACCGCGTCTTGATTTGTCAGCATACCGTATCCATCACTCATATAGATGAATCAAATAGCCAAACTAAAAGCTGGCAGTTTTAGCTCGTATCTAACAGCACGCGTAGACGGCATAGATACCGTGGGCTGTTGCCGCTGTGCGCTGAAAAATCTGTTTCCCATATGCTTCTGCTATCATAACTGATAAGGATCAACTATATGGCTTCTCAAGCATGACAAGTTAGAGCAACAAACCTTCAAAGAATGTACGCATAACTGAACTAATGCTCAAGGATTAAACGATGCACACTGCTGTGTATATTGGTTAATTAGGTAAAAGATAAACTAGGTTATCAGAAAACTAGATAAGTTTATAAATGAAAATTACTTCATAATTCTCCTACAATAATGGTTATTTGCTACACAAGGTTTAGTTGGTGCGTTGTGAATGTGAGTGTGTCCTTGTTGTACTCTGAACAGACATACAAGGAAAAAACAGGGAATAGCATCTTGATACATACATACAGGTGATGAGCTCGATGATGAGAGAGGCGTCGTGGTGTGACTGGTGACGACTGTAGAGGTGTTTTGGAGCAGCCCTACGACCACCGCGCCATCCGTTCTCCATAGCAGCAGGTGCTGCAGGCCTTCACCCCCAGAAGGTGCACGCCCCACCAAGAAGAGGAACGCTCGATGTCGATGCAGCTCGCGGTCGATGGACGATCTGGTGCTTCCCGCAAAAGTACTAGATTATGGACCGCGTTCTGAAGGCAGTGGCGTTGGGAGTGTGGTGGAGGAAGTCCATAGAGAGGCCGTCGGGGACGAGCTCCTCAGGAGACAAGCGGCTACACTCCCGGTCTTACCCTCTCACGGATCCGGGCAAGGCATATGGAATGATGATGGGGGAAGTGGCGGTGGAGAGTTGAACAACCGGGGCGGCGTGTATGAGGCCCGGAGCAGCCAGATCCGGCAGCACCGACGACCAGCGCGGCCAGATCCGAACAACACCGATGACCAGCCCGGCCAAATCCGGCAATGGCTGCGCTGCTTCCACCGAACGGGAGGTCAGCGGAGGAAGAGAGGTAGGGGCGGCGCCGCACAAGGAAGGGGAGCACAGGGTGGCCAGGACTAGGGTTTGGAAGGGACGGTGGTGGAGTAGTTGGTGCGGCGGCGCTGGATCTGGGTGGAGGGATTTGGGGAACGACAATTGGGCTTTGGGGCTTTATTTATTTGGTGCGAACTTTTGGGCAACTCCCGTGGCAGGGCACGTTTAGGCCCAGTATCTCGCGCCACTAAAGTCGCCGGCAGATAATGGGCCGAGGGGTACTTCTCCCGGCAAATATAGTGACCTAGGAAGTGTTTGTCATTGCCGGCAGTTTAGGTGTCCTCGATGCTCATCTTCTCTCGGCAGTTACTTTGCCCTTAAGTAGTTCTAACGGCAGTACTAAGATTCCTGGCAGATGATTTGCCCTTATTTTACTATTTCTCCCGACAGTTAATTGCCCCCAATCAGGTGTTGTGGTGTAGTGGCTGCCGCTTCATGATTGGCGGCCTTCCCAATTGATGGCGAGTCCCCGGTAGCAGTTGAGACACGACGGGCTAGGGAGCTCCTTTAGACGGCCTTGACTCAGCAGTAGGCTTATTCATATAGCCGTGAAAGGATTCATTCTACTCCCCGCCCGAGTCGGAGCTACAGCAGGCATATCGATGAACCGGCCGTATCAAGCAGCGGGCGGAATCGTAATCCGCCCCATGGCCATAACCCGGCGGGTGGCGGTGGCAATGCTCAGGATGTAGTGGATCGCGCTAGGGCACGTCGAGAGGCCGAGTTAGCGGCGCAGCATGAGGCCCGCCAACTCATTCCAGTTCGTCCAACAACGTCGGTGGAACCAGGGGTTACCTCCAGTTCGTTAGGGGTACCATGTCTCGTCCCAGCATTGCGCAATGTACGGCTACCCAAGGATTTCAAAGGCCAGCGCAAAGGTGTCGAATTACACCGCCGATTTATCCCTCGAGTCATGGGTGGAAAGCTATGAGATGGAAATGGAGATGCTGGATGTGGACGAAGCAGCGTGTGCCAAATACTTTACCATGATGTTGGAGGGAACAGCTCACACATGGTTGAAAAATCTGCCGGCCAACTCTATTGGGTTGTGGGCCGAGTTAAGGGTCCGGTTTATCCAGAATTTCAAGGATACATGCAAGTAGCCGATGTCAATCGTGGATTTAGCTGCCTATGTCCAGGAGGAAGGAGAATCAACAACCCACTGGGTACGCCAGGTTTTGGAGATTTTGCATTCATCTGACCGAATCAACGCTGACACAGCCGTTTTAACATTAGAAGGCAATTGCCGGTTTGCACCTTTGAATCTGAAATTGGGACGGCTCAAACGCCATTGTAATGACATGGGAACACTTATGGCGGCTCTGGTGAAGTATGCCGACTCCGATAGTACCAAGGACCCTGAGTCTGATGATGACAAGACGGGGAAGGGAAAGAAGAGCGACAGCACCAAGGGGCAGCAACATAACCCGGTAGGTCATGGGAACAACGGTAAACACAAGGCGGATAATAGCTTGGACTTTGTGGCTAACACCAACACCCAGGATAACCGTCAGCGGCGTAAGGGTAAACCGCCCCAGCGGGGTGGAGGGTCAGGCCCCAATCTGGAGTGCCTGTTAAATCAGCCTTGCCCAAAGCACGGATCAAAGGAGAGGTTAGCTACGCATCTTTGGAAGGATTGCTTCATTATGCGGAAGTTCAAAAATTCAAATCTCTTTCAATATGATAATGGACCGCCCGGCGGTTCAGGAGGCGGTTTCCATGGGCCGGGTTATGGAGGTGGCAGCTCCGGTTCAGGATTCCAAGGCAACAAAACCGGACATGGCAATCAAGGCAATCAGGGCAATCAGGGAGGTTACAACCATCAAAGGAATCAACAGCAGCAGCAATCGGGTTATCAAAGCAATCTGAAGTAGTTGAATAGTGGGCAATACCATGTCTTCACCACTATCTTATGTAAGCGCGATCAGAAGCTTCATAAAAGGGTCGTGAACTCCGTTGAACCAGTGGTACCTCATTATCTGCGTTGGTCTGAACAGCCCATTCTGTGGAGTTGAGAGGATCATCCACCCCGGGTTGACAATCCGGGTCATCTGGCCTTGGTGGTGGCACCTCAGGTTGGGGGTATAAGTTTACCAAGGTGCTTATGGATGGAGGAAGCAGTATCAATATCGTTTACTATGAAACCTTCCGTCGCATGGGGTTAACAGAAAAGAATCTTAAACCGTCAAACACCGTGTTTCATGGTGTGGTGCCTGGTAAATCGGCATACCCGGTTGGCAAGATAGCTCTGGAGGTTGCTTTTGGAGATGATCATGATTCAAGATCAGAGGTGTTGACTTTTGAAGTGGTGAAAATCAAGAGTCCATATCATGCCCTATTTGGACGGCTGGCCTATGCTAAGTTCATGGCAAGGCCTTGTTATGTGTATCTGCAGCTTAAGATGCCGGGCCATAAGGGGACCATCACAGTGCATGGGAGCCGGAAGATTGCTTTGGAATGTGAGGAAGGTGATGTGGCTTATGCTGAAACGGTTTGTGCCATAGAGGAGATGAATTTTTATAAGGACAATGTTGATCCGGCAGATATGACTTCTCTGAAAAAGCCAACTACAGAGCATGATCCAGCGCTGAAATTTAAATCGGCTGAGGAGACTAAGCTGGTTGACTTTATTCCTGGCGATTCATCCAAGCAGTCCAGCATCAGCGCTAACTTGGATCCGAAATAGGAAAGCGTGCTCGTCGATTTCATCCGGGAGAACCGGGACATCTTTGCATGGAAGCCTTCTGACATGCCAGGTGTACCGAGGGAACTCGCTGAGCACACTCTTAATATAGATCCTAAGTTTAAACCGGTCAGGCGGTTTCTCTGCTGCTTCAACGAAGAGAGGCGTAGAGCTATTGGTGAGGAGGTAGCCCGGCTCTTGGCAGTTGGGTTTATTGTGGAGGTTTTTCACCCTGAGTGGCTAGCTAATCCGATGGTAGTACTTAAGAAAAACGACACTTGGCGTATGTGTGTGGATTACACAGACTTAAACAAAGCCTGTCCAGCTGACCCCTTTGCTCTTCCTCGTATCGATCAAATCATTGATGCTACGGCAGGTTGTGACCGTTTGAGTTTTCTGGATGCTTATTCTGGTTATCATCAGTTCAAAATGGCAGTTAAGGAACAGGAGAAGACAGCTTTCATAACTCTCTTTAGAGCCTTCTGCTACGTATCTATGCCTTTTAGGCTCAAGAGTGCACAGGCGACTTATCAGCGCTGCGTCCAGAATTGCCTACATAAACAGATCGGGCACAATGTTCATGCATATGTGGATGATATTGTGGTGAAGTCCAGAAAGGAGGAAACATTTATAGGTGACTTGAAGGAAACTTTTGATAACCTCCGGGTTTATAAGATGTTGCTTAATTCGGACAAATGTGTCTTTGGTGTACCGGCGGGCAAGCTCTTGGGTTTTCTGGTTTCTAACATGGGCATTAAAGCTAATCCGGAGAAGATCATAGCTATCACATCCCTGGCTAAACCGGCGTGTATCAACGATGTCCAAAGTTTGGCGGGCCAGATTGCAGCCCTAAGCCGGTTTATCAGTCGCCTTGGGGAGAAGGCTATCCCTTTGTATCAAATGCTATAGAAGATAGATGACTTCGTCTAGAGTGATGATGCTGATAAAGCGTTCGAGGACTTAAAGAGACAGTTATCCAAGCCACCTGTACTTGCGACTCTGGTCGATAAAGAGCCCTTACTGCTATATGTGGCTGCTAATGCCCGGGTTGTTAGTGTGGCTATTGTGGTGGAGCGCAAGGAGGCCGGAAAAGAGTATCCGGTTCAACGGCCGGTTTATTATATCAGGGAGGTGCTTATTGAGTCCAAACAGAGATACCCATATTGGCAGAAGCTGGTGTATGGAGTTTTCATGGCAATCCGGAAACTCAAGCATTATTTTCAGGGTCATCCTATTACAGTGGTCAGTTCAGCCCCCTTAGGAGATATCATCCAAAACAGAGAAGCAACTGGCCAGATTGCTAAATGGGCTATTGAGCTTGGACCTCACGGGTTAAAGTATACGCCTCACACAGCAATTAAATCCCAAGCACTTGTGGACTTGATCAATGATTGGATAGAGTTGCAAGCACCAGAGGAAAAGCCAGACAACACTTATTGGACTATTCATTTTGATGGGTCCAGACAATTAGAGGGCTTGGGGGCTGGAGTCATATTAACTTCCCCACGAGGTGATAAGTTTTGTTATGTTCTCCGTTTAATGTTCCCTTGTACTAACAATGCAACTGAGTGTGAGGCCTTGCTCCATGGTCTTCGGATGGCTAAGGAAATGAATTTAAGCCGGGTTAAGTGTTTTGGTGACTCGAACCTGGTGGCTCAATAGGTATCTGGCACTTGGGATTCCAAGGATCCACTCATGGCGGCATATACACGAGAGGTGGATACAGTGGCTGGTCATTTCAAGGGTTATCAGGTTGACCATATAGACCGGCAAAAGAATGAAGCGGCAGATGCCTTAAATCGCTTAGGCTCTCAACGTAAATCGGTGCCACCCAATACCTTTCTAGATGTGCTACATAATCTGTCAGTCAAGATACCTACAAAGGAGGATTTGGCTGTGCCTGACCCGGAGGCTCAATTGGTGGCGGCTCTTCATGTTATTCCGGATTGGATGGTCCCATACCTGGCATACATGAACCGGGGCGAGTTACGAGACGATGAAACCTTGGCCCGGCAGATAATCTGGTGATCCAAGTCAATGACCATTGTCAATGGGGAGCTACATCATTGCAACGTCACAGGAGCGTTTCAGCGTTGTGTGTCTCCTCAAGAAGGTTGTAAGATTTTGCGTGAGATCCACGAAGGAGATTGTGGTCACCACGCCGGTTCAAAATCCTTGGTGGCTAAGGCTTTTCGTCATGGCTTCTATTGGTTGACGGCTCATGCTGATGCTGAGGATTTGGTAAAGAGGTCTGACGGTTGTCAGAAGTTTGCACGCCGCTCTCATGTTTCGGCTCAAGAATTTAGAATGATTCCAATCACTTCGCCGTTTGCAACTTGGGGGCTAGATATGGTTGGACCTTTTAAGAGGTCCAAGGATAAGAAAACCCACCTGCTGGTGGCGGTTTATAAGTTTACCAAGTGGCTAGAGGCAGAGCCAGTTAGCAAGTGTGATGCGGCCACGGCGGTTCAATTCATCAAAAAGGTGATATTCCGGTTTGGTTTTCCACACAGCATTATAACTGATGATGGTACTAATCTGTCCAAGGGTGTTATGGAAGAATTTTGCCAACGTGAGCACATCTGGCTTGACATATCATCAGTGGCTCACCCCCAATCTAATGGTCAAGCAGAGAGGGCCAATCAAGAAATGTTGAGAGGCATCAAACCCCGGCTTATGGTTCCTTTAAAGCGCACGCCGGGTTGTTGGGTGGAGGAGTTATCTTCTGTGTTATGGAGTATCAACACCACACCGAACAGATCTACGGGTTACACGCCTTTCTTCATGGTTTACGGAGCAGAGGCAGTTCTCCCTAGTGACATCCGTCATGACTCGCCCCGTGTGGCGGCTTATGTTCAAGCTGATAATGAGAAAGCACGCCAAGACTCACTGGACCTGTTAGATGAGGAGCGTGATCTTGCGGCGACACGTTCGGCGATTTATCAACAAGATCTGCGACGTTATCATAGCCGCCAGGTTAAAACCAGAACTTTTTAAGAAGGCGATCTGGTGCTCCGGCTCATCCAGGATCAGATTGATATGCACAAGTTATCCCCACCTTGGGAAGGGCCTTTTGTGGTCAGCAAAAATTTGCACAATGGATCATACTACCTTATCGATGTTCGAGAGCACAAAGACTCACGTAAATCGGAGGAGGAGACCCAGTGGCCATGGAATATAGCTCATCTTTGGCCTTACTATACTTGAGCCATAGGCTCATTTTATGTACATAATTACGACAATGTATATATTATGATCAATATAATAAACCGAAGCCTCAGCTAAAGCGGGGTCTCTGTTGTTTTACATCATGTGAGTTTACATGGGGGCTTCTGTTCACAAAGCGGAGTTCTTTTGATCTGGCTTATAAAGCCACACATATAAAAGGAAATCACTAGGGGGCTTGGTCGTAACGAACCTTAGCTACGCCTCTTGATCGGCTTAAGTCCAAAGGGAAATCACTAGGGGGCTTGGTTGTATTCGCACCATAGCTACACCTCTTGATAGGCTTAAGGCCAAAAGGAAATTATGTGGGGCCAAAGAGAGTGCACCAGCACAGCTCAAACATAGGCACCCACCGAGCACAGCTCAAATGTTGCTTGGGGGCTCTTTGCTTCTCAAAGAACAAAGAGTTTGCACCCTTGCAATAGGCTATCAAGCCAAGCTTGGAAGCCAGGTGTATTCACCTAAAACCCCGGGTTATCCTGCCTCTTTAAGTAAGCCACTCCATCCAGGTAAACCTGGTATGACCCATCGAACGTTTGACAAGTCAATCTCATAGACCCTGAACTTGTCAAAGTTAAAACGATGATTGGTTAAAGATTGAGGTCCATCTTAAAAGGCTTTGAAAAATGGTTTAACTCAGTGGCCTGGCAGCCCATGAAAAGCCTTGCATATTCTTCTTGTGTTTTTTGCAAAGTTTTTTCTCTATTGATAAAGATTCATAAATATTTTCTGATAAACCAGCGTTTATTAAAACCCGGCGTGTCTTACAATGCTAAGTTGTCAGTACATGATCAGCTATAATCCGACGCTTATTGATCCGGTCTGGTTTTGACTACAAGTCACCAGTATTATATGGATAAAACTAGTGTTTATCATAACCCGGTACGGTTTTATCATCAACCGGCAAACATGGAAGGAGTCATCAATACTCCACATTGGTGTTATCACCCTTATTATAACAACCGTTGTTCAACCAACAAGGTAACAGGTATCATCTACTTTATATCTGGCTTCTTTTTTAATACAGCCTTGGCTCTACACCTAGGCTATATATTTAGGCATCATGACCCGTCCAGCGGTAAACCGCCAGGACACTTTCAATCTCTTGTATGCAGGAACAAATTAAAATACAGCCACTGCGGATTATGCACATAATAGATCCCAAAAGCATGGCGCGTTAACAGTATCAAACAAAATAAATATGCTCGACGGCATAGCAGACAAGTGTTTAGACTAGCCTATTACAAGGCTTTTTCATGCCCACACAGAATAATTGTTTTAGCAAGACTGATAAGTTGCCATAGACTAAACCGGCCCCCGGTTTACGATTCATCACCAGGACGACTTGAAGATTGGGGATCATCTTGCGTTGATGCATCTTCCTCCTCCCTACCCAGTGGCTGGAAATCAATGGTTGCCCAATCGATTCCAGTTAAGGCTTGGAACACGGCTTCTTCACTTATAAGGTTGGAAGGATCAATGTCAGGGGCATAGGTATGCTTACGGATTGGTGGCGTAAGATCTTCTATGTCATGTGTCGGCACAGGCAGTCTTTTGTGATCAGCATCATAAACCGGCTGGTAGTGGGCGAGATCTGTCTCCGCGGCCAACTTGCTCACTATAGGGCGCATTTCTTTTGTCATCCTCCTAAGATCGTCATTGTCAAAATTGGAGCCGTCCTCTTTTATGCTAGGATAGCCTCTGCCAATATCTCACGAGTCAAGATCCGGTATCCATGCCTTCGCCCGCATTAGTGCAGTTAGTGCACCGGCTCTTGCACCTGATCTCTTTAACTCATCCAGACGGGCAGGCAGCATTGACAGTTTCTCAATGGTCTCCTTTATTAAAGTTGGAGGCGGTTTGTTATGCGCGGCAATGCAGATGGCCTGTTGAGCTCCCGAATATAACTCCTCTATCAGTGTATAGGCAGCTTTCAACTTCATTCGCATATCAGAGCCCAGGTGGGTAATGCGGGTTCCTATGTCATTGCAGGCATTAGTAAACCGACAGCTGATGAGATAATGTTATTAAAAAGCTTCAGGAGATATACTTACCAAAAACAGCAAAAGTCATGGCATTGATTTGTCGTTTTAAACCGGTCAGCTCTTCGAGCACTATTTTAAGAGCCGCCTCTGCGTCTTCGACTCTCTTTTGTAAAGTAGATCTCTTTGTGCCTCTGTCAGCCTGTTCCTTCTTCAAAGTTTCCTTCAGCTTCTCCATGGCTGTTAAAGCGCTGGTCAATTCTTCTTTGGCCTTGGAGGTTTCTGCTTGCTGAGTTTTGATATTTTCTTGAAAGTCAGCGATTTGGGCTTCCTTTTTGCTCAGCTCAGCCTATAATAGAAAGACATATTATGAAGCGGCAGTAAAATTTGGAAGTCCCAAGCACATAACAAGTTATACACTTGGCACTTGGGGGCTAATGCCTATTTGCTTCATTCTCAGAAAAAAAATTCAAGTCCCAAGTGTAATACAAGCATTATTCTTGGCACTTGGGGGCTAATGTACATATGTTCAAAGTAACAGTGGTTAAAGTCCTGGTTCACCTTGGAAAGATAAACCGACCCTTGGGGACTACACAGGCGGAAGTTACAGGATTACAATACTAAAGTACCGGTTCATTTTTGAAGGATCAACCGACCCTTGGAGGATAAGTATGCAGAGTTGAGATATTACAAAGTCCCTATTTTTGATTGCAATCATAAATCGGCCCTTGGGGGCTACTAGAGTTGGTATTTATAATTGGACTTAGGAAAAAAAGGTTATGCAATTACCTCATAACGCTCCTTCATCAGGTTCACTAAACCATCTTCATAGTCACGGTTTGTGTACAGGCGGTTTAAAAAACCAGAGTGGAGTTCCTGGGCATTGAGGTGGGCATAGCTTGATAAATTGGTGCTCCATTTGCCTTTTTCCATAGGAGAACGTTCCTCTTTGGCGCTATGTTTTGATAATGCAACAGGATGGCCAGGGGAGGTGTGGCCTACGCCGGTAATGATAACATCATCTTCCTTGTCACCAACAGCCTTCAGTGGAGTTGATGGAGTATCAGCAACTTTAGCTTGGCTGGACGGTTTATCCTCAGCTAGGACTGGACTTGCCGGTTTATCAGCCTGAACTGCTGTATCAACTTCTACTTGTTCAGTAAAGACATGATCTGGGGGTGGCAGGTCGTCAAGCGTGGCATCAACATTTGCTCCTTCTGGTTCTAGAATGGTTTCCGGTTCAACAATCACATGGTCGTCAGACGGTTTATCTACACGACCCTTCTTGCTGGGTCTGGCCTTGGCTCTGAAAGAGAAAAGAAATATATATCAATATAGCACATAAGTATAAAGCGTCAAAAAGAGAAAGCTTAAGGCATTTACCCAGGGACGGTCTTGAGGGGCGGAAGCTCTGTGGCAGTTGATTCACCAGATGATGAAGGTGGCGTTCCCTGATAATTTGAATTGGATGGATTAAGAGGTTGTCGGAAATAACCCACCTTGGGGTAAGAAGTATTGGAAGTATTTGAGACCTCAGATCGGCGCTTCCGAACCGGCGTGTTTGGCAGACCGGCTGAAGTGACTACTTGGCCGCTATGTCAGGTTGTGCGGTGAGCTTCGTGTTGCTGCTTCTTCAAAAAAAAAGTTTGGGTCCAAGTGAGCTAGGGGTGAGAAAATCTTACTTTTCGGACTGCTTGATGGATTTTTTGTGTTGGCAGAGGGTCTGAACCGGAGGAAAGGGTAATTACCTCTGCGTCGTCAGCTTGGCTGCCCTTAGCGTCATCCTAATAAATATCATTGTTAATGAGGTGTATGAAAAATGAACCAAGAGAGTCAAGTTCTACCTCTACGTCCAGTTCATCGGGGTCGTCATAAAGATCTAAACCGATGGGTTCAGTTGCCTTCCTCTTGGCAGGTCTCTTAACAACCTTCGTCTTAGGTCGCGGGGCCTTAACCATTTTCTCCCGTGGTTTCTTTTTCCAGAATGAGTCATCACCCTATTTAAAAGATAGGCAGAGGGTATTAAAAGTTGCACAGTTAAGAATATCATATATAAAGCGGAAGCAAGATAACTCTTATAGCTGGCGGTTTATTCTGTGTGTAAAAGGGGCTTAACCTTGTCTTGCTATAGACAGCTTCCGGTTCATTCAGCATTTTCTTGACAGACTCAGTAACTTCATCATCTGTTAGCTGAATGTCAATATGACGTTGAGCGTCTTTTGAGTCACCAGTACACTCGCACATTAAACCGGAGCGGCGACTTAACGGCAAGATACTCCAGGATATCCAACAACGAACAAAGTCCACCCCTGTCAAACCGTTGGCCATGAAAGCTCTGAGCTTGGCGAGTTGTGGTGCATACGAGGCCCGTTCCTTGGCAGTTAGTCGTTGTGGAAGTGGATGTGTGTTGGTAAGCCGGTGAGCACGGTAACCTGGCAGAGGGTTCTCCTCTTCAGGGGAAGTATCCTTACAATAGAACCAAGCCTGGTTCCAATCCTTAGGGTGACATTGAAGTTTGGCGTGAGGGAAGCTAACATCCTTCCTTTTCTGAATGGAGACGCCACCAAGTTCAGTATTGGGACCGTCTACAAATTCAGTATGACGGTTTAAATGGAAGAAATCCCGGAACAGCTCGACAGTTAGTTCTTCTTGTAGGTAGGCTTCACAAAACACCTGAAAGTTGCAAATATTGGACACAGAGTTGGGTCCAATATCTTGAGGGTGGATCTGAAAGCTGGCAAGTACATAACGGAAGAACTTGCACCCATGCGGTTTAAAGCCACGACTCATGTGATCAACAAACACTACTACTTCACCATCTCTGGGGGTAGGAGGGTTTTCTGGACCGGGGACTCGCCACTGGATTTCACTCCGCTTCGGTAAAGTGCCAATTTTGATGCATCCATCCAGTTACTCCTTAGTAACCCGGGAAGGGACCCAGTTACAGGCATAGAATTGTTTGGCCATTGCAAGTGAAGAGCTGAAAAAGATTACTGCCGGTTTACGATTCATGATTGACAAGGTATAAAGCGCAACAAGTTAAGAAAAAGGAATTCAAGCATGTAAAATTGTGAAACCGGAGGCTGATGCAGTTATAAATGGTAAAGCAACGAGCGGTTTACAAGGGGACTAATGGCATATGACAAGATTATTTTCTACAATGATAAACCGCCTACGCAGATAAGGAAGGTACAAATCTGAGGCAAAAAATGACTAAGTGAGGAAAAACAAGTTTCACAAGATCATATTGGCATTTTGGATCTACCACAAGTTAGGAAAAGAAAAAGATTTAGACCTAAAAAAGTTGATCCTGGAGCAGTTCACAAAAGTCCAGATCGGTTTTTATGCGTATAAGGCTTGGTTTGATAGCCAAGATAAAGACTATTATAGCTACCGCACGGAACACATCAAGGTTGAGGTCTGCTATGTATGGACTAACGAAGAACAGGAGAAGAACACTATGAGCCCGTGTGAACCCTAAGTGGATCTACAGAGGAAAGAGGGAAAGATTTACCGAAGTGGTTGAAGCAGCAGAGGTGCATCATGTTTTTTCTGGTGCGATCAGGTTGATGCAGCGGCCGATGGTGAGGCAGAGGCGAAGCTCGTCGATGGCGGCGGCACTCGGGTGCAGAGGCGTCACGATGGGGAAGAAGAGAGGAAGAGGCAATGGGAGCAAAAGGAAAGGGATCTTCAGCCCTATTTATAAGGTAAAGAGATAAGCGATAAGCGCGGGAATCGAGGACATAAACCAGCCAGGAGAGGTCGGGTTATCCCTATGATGATTACTTTATTAGAAGCCCACGAAGACAAAAGATGGTGGCGCTTCATGAAGGCACAAGGCCCAAAGGCGGGTTAAGGCCTGTAGACATAAACCGACATTGATATGTAACTTGTATTATAAGATAGAAGGAATATAGACCGAGTCGGACACGTTTATGATCCGGCCTCAGGATTCTGTAAACCGACGGGCATCGACCTATGTATATAAAGGGGCGACCCAGCGGCAGTTTAGGGACAACAGACAATAACTCGAGAGCCAGGCAAAGCGGATTCGTTCCCTGATCATCAAAACCCAAGCAATTCCATCACAACTGGACGTAGGCTTTACCTTCACCGAAAGGGGCCAAACCAGTATAACTCTTGCGTCCCTTGTCCGCTTTAACCCCTTTAAGCTAACCCGTCGCGATGGCTTCACGACTAAGTCCTTCCATGAGGACATCTGCCGTGACAAAACCACGACACGAAGGCAAGATATTTGTTGCTGAGAATGGATCCTTTATAAAGAAGGAGCTTCTCTTGAAAGAAGTGAGTGGGGGTAAAGTAGAACTTGATGAGGTAACTGTACCTGCTCCCTTATTGGAAAGTAGTTCATCACAGAAATCTGTTTCTGTGACTCCTACACCAATTAGTGAGGAAGCTAATGATGATGATCATGTAACTTCAGATCAAGTTACTACCGAACCTCGTAGGTCAACCAGAGTGAGATCCGCACTAGAGTGGTACGGTAATCCTGTTCTAGAGGTCATGTTAATTGACCACGACAAACCTACGAACTATGAGAAAGTGATGATGAGCCCAGATTCCGCGAAATGGCTTGAGGCCATGAAATCTGAGATGGGATCCATGTATGAGAACAAAGTGTGGACTTTGGTTAACTTGCCCAATGATCGGCAAGCCATAGAAAATAAATGGATCTTCAAGAGGGAGACGGACGCTGATAGTAGTGTTACTATCTACAAAGCTAGACTTG
Source organism: Triticum dicoccoides (assembly GCF_002162155.2). Lineage (NCBI taxonomy): Eukaryota > Viridiplantae > Streptophyta > Magnoliopsida > Poales > Poaceae > Triticum > Triticum dicoccoides. Next base: position 340,446,113 of record NC_041388.1, on the reverse strand, counting down.
TCGAAAAAGGTTTTGACAAAGTTCAAGGTGTTGACTACGATGAGATTTTCTCACTCGTAGCGATGCTTAAAGTCTGTCCGAATCATGTTAGCAAATTGCCACATTTTAAGAAATCTGGCAAATGGATGCCAAAACTACATTCCTTAATGGATTTCTTAAAGAAGAGTTGTATATGATGCAACCAGAAGGTTTTGTCGATCCTAAAGGTGCTAACAAAATGTGCAAGCTCCAGCGATCCATCTATGGACTGGTGCAAGCATCTCAGAGTTGGAATATACACTTTGATGAGTTGATCAAAGCATATAGTTTTATACAGACTTGTGGTGAAGCCTGTATTTACAAGAAAGTGAGTGGGAGCACTACAACATTTCTGATAAATATATGTGAATGACATATTTTTGATCGGAAATAATGTAGAATTTTCTGGAAAACATAAAGGAGTATTTGAAAGGAATTTTTCAAATAAAGACCTCGGTGAAGCTACTTACATATTGAGCATCAAGATCTATAGAGATAGATCAAGACGCTTGATAAATTTTTTCAATGAGTACATACCTTGACAAGATTTTGAAGTAGTTCAAAATGGAACAGTCGAAGAAAGAGTTCTTACCTGTGTTACAAGGTGTGAAATTGAGTAAGGCTCAAAGCCCGACCACGACAAAAGACAGAAAGAGAATGAAAGTCATTCCCTATGCCTCAGCCATAGTTTCTATAAAGTATGCCATGCTGTGTACCAGATCTATTGTATACCCTACACTGAGTTTAGCAAGGGAGTACAATAGTGATCTAGGAGTAGATCACTGGACAGCGGTCAAAATTATCCTTAGTGGAATAAGGATATGTTTCTCGATTATGGAGGTGACAAAAGGTTCGTCGTAAAGGGTTACGTCGATGCAAATTTTGACACTGATCCATATGACTCTAAGTCTCAATCTGGATACATTTTGAAAGTGGGACAATTAGCTAGGGTAGCTCCGTGTAGAGCATTGTTGACATAGAAATTTGCAAAATACATACGGATCTGAATGTGGCAGACCCGTAGACTAAACTTCTCTCACAAGCAAAACATCATCACACCTAAGTACTCTTTGGGTGTTAATCACATAGCAATGTGAACTAGATTATTGACTCTAGTAAACCCTTTGGGTGTTGGTCACATGACAATGTGAACTATGGGTGTTAATCACATGGTGATGTGAACTATTGGTGTTAAATCACATGGCGATGTGAACTAGATTATTGACTCTAGTGCAAGTGGGAGACGGAAGGAAATATGCCCTAGAGGCAATAATAAATTTATTATTTATTTCCTTATTTCATGCTAGATTTGTATTAAATGGAAACACAATACATGTGTGAATACATAGACAAACATAGTGTCACTAGTATGCCCCTACTTGACTAGCTCGTTAATCAAAGATGGTTAAGTTTCCTAACCATAGACATGAGTTGTCATTTGATTAACGGGGTCACATCATTAGGAGAATGATGTGATTGACTTGACCCATTCCGTTAGCTTAGCACTTGATCGTTTAGTATGTTGCTATTGCTTTCTTCATGACTTATACATGTTCCTATGACTATGAGATTATGCAACTCCCGTTTACCGGAGGAATACTTTGTGTGCTACCAAACGTCACAACGTAACTGGGTGATTATAAAGATGCTCTACAGGTGTCTCCGAAGGTACTTGTTGAGTTGGCCTATTTCGAGATTAGGATTTGTCACTCCGATCGTCGGAGAGGTATCTCTGGCCCACTCGGTAATACACATCACTATAAGCCTTGCAAGCATTATAACTAATGAGTTAGTTGTGGGATGATGTATTACGGAACGAGTAAAGAGACTTGACGGTAACGAGATTGAACTAGGTATTGAGATACCGACGATCGAATCACGGGCAAGTAACATACCAATGACAAAGGGAACAACGTATGTTGTTATGCGGTTTGACCGATAAAGATCTTCATAGAATATGTAGGAGCCAATATGAGCATCCAGGTTCCGCTATTGGTTATTGACCAGAGACGTGTCTCGGTCATGTGTACATAGTTCTCAAACCCGTAGGGTCCGCACGCTTAAAGTTCAGTGACGATCGGTATTATGAGTTTTTGTGTTCTGATGTACCAAAGGTAGTTCGGAGTCTCGGATATGATCATGGACATGACGAGGAGTCTTGAAATGGTCGAGACATAAAGAACGGCATATTGGACGACTATACTTGGATACCGGAATGGTTCCGGGTGAGATCGGGAATATACCGGAGCACCGGGAGGTTATCGGAACCCCTCGGGAGGTATATGGGCCTTATTGGGCTTTAGTGGAAAGGAGGGGAAAGGAGAAAGGGAGGTGCCCCCCCAAGCCCAATCCTAATTGGGAAGCCCCCCTTTGCTTCCTCCATCCTTCCTCTTCCTTCCCTCTGCTACTCCAAGTTGGAAAGGGAGGAATCCTACTCCCGGTGTGAGTAGGACTCCCCATGGCGCGCCCTAGAGAGGGCCGGCCCTCCCCTCCTCCACTCCTTTATATATAGGGGCATGGGGGCACCTCTAGACACACAAGTTGATCAGTTGATCTATTCCAGCCATGTGTGGTGCCCCCTCCACCATATTCCACCTCAGTTATATCGTAGCGGTGCTTAGGCGAAGCCCTGCATCGGTAGCATCATCATCACCGTCACCACACTGTCGTGCTGATGAAACTCCCCCGTGAAGCTTTGCTGGATCGGAGCTTGCGGGCCGTCATCGAGTTGAACGTGTGCAGAACTCGGAGGTGTCGTGCGTTCGGTACTCGGATCGGTCGGATCGTGAAGACATACGACTACATCAACCTCGTTGTGCTAACGCTTCTGCATTCGGTCTACGAGGGTACGTGGACACACTCTCCCCTCTCGTTGCTATGCATCACCATGATCCTGTGTGTGCGTAGGATTTTTTTTTGAAATTACTACGTTCCCCAACATTGATAGAGCTAAATTTGATGCTATTGAAAAGAAGTCGTGCCCTAAGGATATTAAAGGTATAAGAAGTTTCCTTGATCATGCCGGTTTTTATAGGAGGTTCATTAAAGACTTCTCAAAAATTTCTAGGCCTCTGACTAATCTCTTACAAAAAGATGTTCCTTTTGTCTTTGATGATGATTGTGTAGAAGCATTTGAAATACTTAAGAAAGCCTTGATTTCTGCACCTATTGTTCAGCCACCTGATTGGAATTTAGCCTTTGAAATTATGTGTGATGCTAGTGATTATGTTGTAGGTGTTGCTTTAGGGCAAAGAGTTGATAAGAAATTAAATGTTCTCCAATATGCTAGTAAAACTCTAGACAGTGCCCAGAGAAATTATGCTACTACTGAAAAAGAATTTTTAGTAGTTGTATTTGCTTGTGATAAGTTTAGACCTTACATTGTTGATTCCAAAGTAATTGTTCACACTGATCATGATGCTATTAAATATCTTACAGAAAAGAAAGATGCTAAACCTAGACTTATTATATGGGTTCTCTTGATACAAGAATTTGATTTTCATATTATTGATAGAAAGGGAGCTGAGAACCCCGTTGCAGACAACTTGTCTAGGTTAGAGAATGTTCTTGATGACCCACTCCATATTGATGATAGTTTTCCTGATGAACAATTAGCTGTCATAAATGCTTCTCGTACTGCTCCATGGTATGCTGATTATGCTAATTACATTGTTGCTAAATTTATACCACCTAGTTTCACATACCAGCAAAAGAAAAGTTTTTCTATGATTTAAGACATTACTTCTGGGATGACCCACACCTTTATAAAGGAGTAGATGGCGTTATTAGATGTTATGTACCTGAGCATGAACGGGAACAGATCCTACGCAAGTGTCAGTCCGAGGCTTATGGAGGACACCATGCTGGAGATAGAACTGCACATAAGGTATTGCAATCCGGTTTTTATTGGCCTACACTTTTCAAAGATGCCCGTAAGTTTGTCTTGTCTTGTGATGAATGTCAAAGAATTGGTAATATTAGTAGACGTCAAGAAATGCCTATGAACTATTCACTTGTTGTTGAACCATTTGATGTTTGGGGCCTAGATTACATGGGATCGTTTCCTTCCTGTAATGGGTATACACATATTTTAGTTGTTGTTGATTACATTACTAAGTGGGTAGAAGCTATTCCAACTGGTACGGCGCACCCTCCACCCGCGTGGACACCTCTATTAAGATGCTTAAAGAAGTTATTTTTCCGAGGTTTGGAGTCCCTAGATACTTAATGACTGATGGTGGTTCACATTTTATTCATGGTGCCTTTCGTAAAATGCTTGCTAAGTATGATGTTAATCATAGAATTGCATCTCCATACCACCCACAGTCTAGTGGTCAAGTAGAACTGAGTAATAGAGAGATTAAGTTAATTTTTCAAAAGATTGTTAATAGATCTAGAAATAATTGGTCCAAGAAACTTGATGATGCATTATGGGCCTATAGAACTGCATATAAAAATCCTATGGGTATGTCTCCGTATAAAATGGTTTATGGAAAAGCATGTCACTTACCTCTTGAACTAGAACATTAGGCATATTGGGCCATCAAGGAGCTCAATTATGATTTCAAACTTGCCGGTGAGAAGAGACTATTTGACATTAGCTCACTTGATGAGTGGAGAACCCAGGCCTATGAGAATGCCAAACTGTTTAAATAAAAAGTTAAAAGATGGCATGACAAAAGGATTACAAAAGCATGAGTTTAATGTAGGTGATTATGTTCTATTATACAACTCTCGTTTAAGATTTTTTGCAGGAAAACTCCTCTCTAAATGGGAAGGTCCTTACGTTATCGAGGAGGTCTATCGTTCCGGTGCCATAAAAATCAAGAACTTCGAAGGCACAAATCCGAAGGTGGTGAACAGTCAAAGAATCAAACATTATATCTCAGCTAATCCCATAAATGTTGAAACCAATGTTATTGATACCGTAACCCCGGAGGAGTACATAAGGAACACTTTCCAGAACGTTTTCAGACTCTGAAAAGGAATAGGTATGTGGTACGGTAAGTAAACCGACTCCAAAACAGTTCTAGTGGCAATGTTTCTCCGTTTTGGAATATTTAAGAAAATAGCAAAATAAGAAGCAGTCCGGAAAGGACACGAGGCGTCCACGAGGGTGGAGGGCGCGCCCTACCCTCTGGGCACACCCCCTGCCTCGTGGGGACCTTGTGTGCCCTCCGGACTCTGTTTTCTTGCACGATACTTCTTTTGGTCGGTAAAAATTCATTATATAATCTCCCGAAAGTTTTGACCACCGTACCACGGCAAAATCCCCTGTTTTCGTTTTTAACTGTTTTCTGCCAGAGTTTCCAAGGCCAAGCATTATGTCATCCTCCTCCTCCAAAAACGCGGATGGTGATGCTTGTTTGATGCAGATGGAACTTAGAAGGGAGGATGCTGAGGGAGCCATGATAGAGGAGGATGAAGGAGATTCACTTGAGGAACAACCTCCGGCTTCGGAGAGGGGTACATTGGCAGGCATCTCCACTATTTTGAATCCCCATCAAGCAATAGAAGCTACAAACAATCATGAAGGCCAAGAGGTTCGAGAAGGGCTTCCCCCTAGGAGGCCCTTACACAAGTTACATCGGAACAACTTTCATAATTTGGTTCATAATTACGGAGTGGAGAACACCCCTCATACACATATACCCGCCAATTGGGACATATCCCGTCCAAGTGAAAGCAATGCAGGGAAGAGTTCTTGGGGGCCTGAAAATAAGCATCATATGGAGGAAATTCAGAAGAATGCAAATATGCTCCAACTTGTGCTCCAAGAACTGCAAGTTCTGAAGGGTGCATTATTGAAGCTGACTACTTCATCAATAGCCCCATCATCACCACCTCCGAAGAAAGAGACATAAACACATGGGTATGGGCACTCCCCTTGGCAACTGCCAAGCTTGGGGGAGGTGCCCCGGTATCGTATCACCATCACACTTCTATCTTTACCGTTTTTCTTAGTTCGATCCTTTTGGTTATATCTTGATCTAGTAGAATAAAGTTTAGTATGATCTAGCTTTGAGTTTTGTGTTGATCCTTATCTATGTAATCAAGTCCGTGAGCTATATATAATAAAGATTAGTTTTGAGTCAAGGGCTTGGATATCTTGCTATGATCTTGAGGGAAAAAAGAAATAAAGGGGGGAAGAATAAAAAGAAATAAAGAGATCATATTGATCTTATGGAGAGTAATGACTTCACATATAAAGAGTATGATGAATAAAAGTTGTTGAGAGCTGACAAACATAGTTTTGCTCATCGTTGCAATTAATAGGAAGTAATAAAGAAAGAGATGTTTTCACATATAAATATACTATCTTGGACATCTTTTATGATTGTGAGCACTCATTAAAATATGACATGCTAAAAAGTTGATGTTGGACAAGGAAGACAACGTAATGGGTTATGTTTTCTTATATCCGAAATAAATTATATTGTCATGGATCATCCAACATGTTGAGCTTGCCTTTCCCCCTCATGCTAGCCAAATTCTTTGCACCAAGTAGAGATACTACTTGTGCTTCCAAATATCCTTAAACCCAGTTTTGCCATGAGAGTCCACCATATCTACCTATGGATTGAGTAAGATCCTTCAATTAAGTTGTCATTGTTGTACGCAATAAAAATTGCTCTTTAAATATGTATGATTTGTTAGTGTGGAGAAAATAAGCTTTATACGAGCTTGTGATATGGAAGAAATAAAAGCGACGGTCTACATAATAAAGGTCCCTATCACAAGTGGCAATATAAGGTGACGTTCTTTTGCATTAAGATTTTGTGCATCCAACCATAAAAGCACATGGCAACCTCTGCTTCCCTCTGCGAAGGGCCTATCTTTATTTTTGTCTTATATCTTTTATTTTTGTCTGATATCTAATTGGATGTGGGTTTCCATAAAGCATTATTGTTGACGTTACCCTTGAGCTAAAAGGTTGGGAGGCAAAACTATAAGCCCCTATCTTTCTCTGTGTCCGATTAAAACTTCATACCCATAAGTATTGCGTGAGTGTTAGCAATTGTGAAATACTAAATGATAGTTGAGTATGTGGACTTGCTGAAAAGCTCTTATATTGACTCTTTCCGATGTTATGATAAATTGCAATTGCTTCAATGATTGAGATCATAGTTTGCTAGTCTTTCAATGAAGTTTCTGATTCATACTCTATATTATGAATAGATTGTTACTTTAGCATGAGAAATCATATGACTATATATGTTGCTATTCTAAGAATGATCATGGTGCCCTCAAGTCCGTATTTTATTTTATCGACACCTCTATCTCCAAACATGTGGACATATTTTTCGATATCGGCTTCCGCTTGAGGACAAGCGAGGTCTAAGCTTGGGGGAGTTGATATGTCCATTTTGCATCATGCTTTTGTATCGATACTTATTGCATTATGGGCTGTTATTACACATTATGTCACAACACTTATGCCTTTTCTCTCTTATTTTACAAGGTTTACATGAAGAGGGAGAATACCGGCAGCTGGAATTCTGGGCTGGAAAAGGAGCAAATATTAGAGACCTATTCTGCACAACTCCAAAAGTCCTGAAACTCCACGGGAGTCAGTTTTGGAATATATTAAAAATATTGGGCGAAGAAAGCACCAGAGGGGGGCCACCCACCGTCCACGAGGGTGGAGGGCGCGCCCTACCCCCTGGGCGCGCCCCCTGCCTCGTGGGCCACCTGGAAGCCCCCCCAATACCCATCTTCTGGTATAAGGTGTCTTTTTCCCTGGAAAAAATCATAAGAAAGCTTTCGGGATGAAGTGCCGCCATCTTGAGGCGGAACCTTGGCGAAACCTATCTAGGGCTCCGGCGGAGCTGTTTTGCCGGGGAAACATCCCTTCGGGAGGGGGAAATCGTCACCATCGTCATCACCATCGATCGTCTCATCGGGAGGGGGTAAGTCTCCATCAACATCTTCACCAGCACCATCTCCTCTCAAACCCTAGTTCATCTCTTGTATCCGATCTTTGTCTCAAAACCTCAGATTGGTACCTGTGGTTGCTAGTAGTGTTGATTACTCCTCGTAGTTGATGCTAGTTGGTTTATTCGGTGGAAGATTATATGTTCAGATCCTTTATGTGTATTAATACCTGTCAGTGTCAAAATCGGTGGATCTCGGGTAGGGGGTCCCGAACTGTGCGTCTAAGGCGGATGGTAACAGGAGGCAGGGGACACGATGTTTTACCCAGGTTCAGGCCCTCTTGATGGAGGTAAAACCCTACGTCCTGCTTGATTGATATTGATGATATGAGTATTACAAGAGTTGATCTACCACAAGATCGTAGAGGCTAAACCCTAGAATCTAGCCTATGGTATGATTGTTGTTGTATATATCTATCGACTAGCCTGGCCTTGGTTTCTATAATGCACCAGAGGCCTAGGATAACAAGAGTCCTAGCTGAATACGCCGGTGGGGAGGAGTCCTTGTCTTGATCACCAAGTCTTGTGGAATCTTCCTTGTATGCGGCAGCTGTCCGAACTAGCCCATGCGTATACGGACATGGGGGTCCTCGGCCCAATCTAACAGATAGGGAGATGACGTGGTGAGTACCCCCTAGTCCAGGACACCGTCAGTAGTCCCCTGAACTGGTCTTCAAGTTAGGGACGCTCCTCGATTCTTCCGAACCGTTCTTCATCTTCGGTCGTCGGTCTTGAAAACTGGTTCAACACATCTTCTCATCTTCGATCTTGAGGATCGCTGAAATGCATTCGACGAGTTCACACGTCGGGTATCTGAGGAGCCCCTTTAAGTTTCCGGCCTTTATCAATGCCTTGTTATTTTTATGCCACACCTCGGGTTTGAAGTTGTTCCTGGGCGACAGCGTCCTCTTGCTTCCGAGCTCCAACGCTGAACTACATTCGAGGTATCTTTTGCAGCCGAGCACCAACGCCGGACCGCTTCCCCGCTCTAACGCCGGAATGTATCCGAGCTCCAACGCCGGACTATGTATCCGAGCTCCAACGCCGGACTGTATCCGAGCTCTAATGCCGGACTATGTATCTGAGCTCCAACGCCGGACTATATCCGAGGTGTCGTAAATCACCTTGGTTCAAAGAAGTTTGAAGGAGTTTAGCCGAGCTTAATGCTGGAAATGCCCTCTATGGAGCCAGCCACTAGCGCCCGAGCTTTATGCCGAACTACTTCCGAGGTGGTGCACCACCCTGAATGTGGTCCGGTTTTTGTCAATATTTTTGATTGGTGCAATTTATTCTCTGTCGAGATATATAGCCAGTTGCCCTCAAGGTGGGTATCGGTCTAAAACCCGAGATACACATGAAGGATGACATAAGACCGCTGATCCCAGTAGCCACTGAGACTCAGGTTGATTTGCAAAATCGGTCTGAGGATCAAGTCCTAGCTCGGCAGAATACTTCGGGACACAAAAAGCGGCGTGCTCGGTCCTCGAGACTCAGGTTGGGTGCGGCCGACCAACCTGAGGATCAAAATCTCCTCGGAAACTGTATTACACTTAAAATTTTCTGCATTGGATAGGCAATGCAGTAGCCCCAGAGACACTGGTCAAGTGGCAACACCAGATCAGGGGATCGATGTGCCCCTTTAATATTTGTAAATAATAAGCCCGAAGCCCAGTAGCCCCTGAGCCTTAATGCGGGCACGGGTGGCCGAATTAAGGATTGATATCCATAGTAAAATCACAAATTATGTGTAATGACTCTATGTATCCAAGTACTTTACGTCATTAATGCTCGGATCCGCATTGTACCAAACTTTGTTGACCGACCATCGGCTTCCACCTCCTCGGCCAATAGCCGAGGAGTGTTTGTCCTACTTTATAAAGCCTTTATGAGGGCAAAGATTTACAACAAACAAGGCAATCTGGCCATACGGTTTTATAAACAAAGGTACGTAGAGAGATATGTTATATTACTGTTTAACAGAAGAAATGTCTTCCAAAGAAAATAGTCCCGCTATCGGTTCCTTTCTTTGGGTTGTCATGCTAAGCATGATCATGAAACCTCAGCTCCAATGTAAGAGCAAAATATCGAGGATTTAGTTTGGGAGGCCAGTTAATAGCCCCCGGTAGTGTTCGGCGACAGTCGAGGTCAAGCCGCAAACACTTCGGCCATTGTTATGAATGGCTCATCATTTAATACCGTCATCGGATCGCTCACCAGTTTACGCTTATTGTGACAGTCAGTTTTTGGCTTTCTCCACTAAGGTGCTTAACCATGTGAGCTGGAAGCACAATCGCAGTGGTTCTCCCTTTGTACACCTAGCCGAACAAAGTGGAACGTAGGAGGCAAGCGCAGGAGCCGGGCAACCCAACTATTGACCGAAGACACAATTCAAAACCGATGCATATATAGCAATATCCGAGAATGTTTTTGTCGAATCTCTAAAGGTGTCCGGCGTTGCACTACGAGACTTGTGCTGTAAACACACAAATAGTTTAAAAGGGCCACAAGCTTGGAAAACCAAAAAACATCAGTAAAAACTTGACGTCTGAACAAGATCAAGTGTTCGGTGCCAATCCAAAAATTGGCCTTAGCAAAAGAAGTGCTTCTGACGTGCTTTAACATGATACATCCTATCTCAAGACTTCAAGCGGGTCAGCCTACGACTTCAACCTCCTATCCCGAGGGCGGAGTACTTCTCATTAGGCCAGTTTAGCAATCTAAACTCTAGCGGCTTTGAGAGAGAAATTGGGCTCCCCGGCTAGTTACCACACACTCGTGTCGAAAAAAGGAGTGATAGATAATAATAATAATAATAATAATAATAATAATAATAATAATAATAATAATAATAATAATAATAATAAAACTTTGCAACAACTAAGAAGAAGAACACTTATCATAAAACGGCTCATATAAATTTAAGAGCCCCCAAGTGACTTGGGTAAAAGAATGATTGCATGTACCGAAGTACTTATATCATATCTATGTTCAACCGAACTTTAAACGCGTCTTAACCGACCGTCAGCTTCTCCCTCTTTGGTCAAGGACCGAAAAGTGTTATGCACTCCATCTGTCGAGAATATCGACAGTGTTTCCAATAACCAGGCAATCAGGCCATAAGGCTGTAACAGACAAAGCGCGCTCAGGGAACTTATGCTATATTACTACGAAGTGTAAGAAGCATCTTCGAAGAAAATAGTACCCCCACCGATACCTTTCTTCGGTGCTCATTGTTATTATGAGACTTGTGCAATAGATTTTTTGTACTCATGAGTTCCGTTGTGTGCCGACCATCATTGAAAACTATAAGAGCGCTAGCTTTCGGCTTCACCCAGTCTGAGGTCCGGCTCGGATGACCCAATCGTGACAATCGCAGAGGTGCTCCCTTTACTCCCTAGCCGAACAATCGGGAATGTAGGGGTAAACACAGGAGCGAGGCAATCCAGCTTGCAAATCGCTTAAGTCAATATGGTGCATATTGTGGCGTAATACACGAACAAGGAACGAAGCCGTACAAGTATAATCATATGCAAGAGGAAAAGCTTCATGAAGGAAGCCCCCAAATGAATTGGGTATTTGAATTTATGCGTTACAAACAAAGTTTGGACAAGGAAATTTTTTACAAGCAACTTTTTTCCAAAAAATTATAATGCTTGGTCGAACCGAACACAAGTTAGAAATTAAAGCTTTGAGCATGAAAGCGACTTAGCTGGTTAATGTGTTCGGTATTGATGACGCGGTCCGAGCTTGATGCGGGACAAGGTTCCATCCCCCAAGCCGGTCTCGAGGTGGCGGAGCGAAGAGCTCGACACGCCGAAGTAGTGACATAGCACGGTCAATGCAGACCGGCAGAGCGACGCCGAAGTCCCCGGATCATTTTTATGTGCACAAAAAATAGTGCAAACTAGAGATAATAGTAATAATGATAATTAAAAAAATCGTTGCATAATAAATAATTGATGCAAAGTGAGTAATAAAAGAAATATGGCCTGGCGCCGAAGTCAATGTCGATGCAGGGCGTCAGCGTGATGCAGTAAAGGCGTGCCAAAGCCTGAATCGACAGGTCGGTCCGAGCTCCGGATGTGGCGTTCGCCGGACTATGTACGGAAACTGACCGAACCACCACGCGACTGTCGTTAATGCGGCCACCATTTGATAGACCTATGTACATATGATGGACAAACCAGAGTAATAATTCCTTGGGAAAAATGAACCCAAACAATCAAAAAATACTAGGATTAATAGCACCTGGTTTATTTGTTGTAGCAATCCGAAGGAAGGTGATTCCCAAAATTGGGACTCGATCCGCACACCCATTGTCTGATGGGTGATAAAACGACGGCATGGCAATGCTGGCAAAGGTTGGCTCGCCGAGGCAAAGCCCTCGGTCCAGCTAACGTGACGGAGCTGGTCGGCTAGTGACGCCGAAGTGTCCGGAGTAGGTTGATGAAGAGATAGCGAATCCCCCGGTCCAGCCGAGATGTCGAAGCCTCGATGTCAGCCGATGAGTCAAAGTAGGTCGGCGTGATGGACACCAGCTTGAAGAAGCCATAGTGTGGCCCTGCCGTTGCAGGTCGTGACGTGGTCGATGTCGGCTTGATGAAGCGACCGTGCGACGATGCTGGTATGCCCGCTCCGTGTAATCCGTGGGGCAGCGATGTTGGTGATGATTTATCCTTCGCGATGCCGGACTCTTGTTCGGCTTGCCGAGATGATGATCCGAAGAAATTGAGCTCGGCTCAACAAAGTGACGACGTGTCTACCGCAGGTCGGCAGCCGTGGAGCAATATTGCCGGACTGGTTTGGCACCAGCATGATGTTGAAGATCATGTTTAAAAGATCTTAAAGTTAGTGGGATGTGTTCGGGAACAAAACACAATACCCCTTACAAAACTTCCTTCAAAAAAGGATGTCCGAAATCCCGTTCATAAAAAAGACGAACTCGGGTCGGATTCGTTTTCGCGCAGAAAACAGATCCAAAAAGTGATGCACTAATCGGAAGGTTCCCGGAGTTTGGACGGTCGGGTCGAGCTGAAATTTTGAGAGGTGGTAGATATAGGAATTCCGCAGCTGATCAACGGTTGGATCTTCCAAAGGACTTCCGAGCTAGAAGCTGGACACCACGCCCTAAACTCGTCCAGATTCCCGTCCAGATTTGACAGGGCTCCGGTATATCGTGGATTGCCAGAGATTCCTCCATCGGAACTCGATGAAATTTTCCAGGGTTGTTGTAGATTCAATTCCGCACAATTCCACCAAAGCAATCATTAAAAAGACACTTGAGGAGGCGGTGGCAGCGGACACAAGTTTGTTGTCCAGAAAAACAGCACGGTCGCCCGAGGGCAATGTTGACGTTGAGCCCCCGGGCTCCTTGGATGATTCCTCCATGATCTTGATAGAGATCGGAGTTGATGTTTATAAAAGCCCTCATCCGAACATGACGATTGGAGGTAGAGCGCAGTCCTTGGTCAAACCAAGGTGACCAGTCGAGCTGGTGACGAAGATGTCGAAGTCGCAGTTGATCTGCAGGCGAGCCATCAACCTTTTGCCGAACACACAGTGGAGCTCTCAATGAAAGCACCAATGTCGGTATCAAAACCGGCGGATCTCGGATAGGGGGTCCCGAACTATGCGTCTAAGGCGGATGGTAACAGGAGGCAGGGGACACGATGTTTTACCCAGGTTCGGGCCCTCTTGATGGAGGTAAAACCCTATGTCCTGCTTGATTGATATTGATGATATGAGTATTACAAAAGTTGATCTACCACGAGATCTTAGAGGCTAAACCCTAGAAGCTAGCCTATGGTATGATTGTTGTTGTATATATCTATCGACTAGCCTGGCCTCGGTTTATATAATGCACCAGAGGCCTAGGATAACAAGAGTCCTAGCCGAATACGCCGGTGGGGAGGAGTCCTTGTCTTGATCGCCAAGTCTTGTGGAATCTTCCTTGTATGCGGCAGCTGTCCGAACTGGCCCATGAGTATACGGCCATGGGGGTCCTCGGCCCAATCTAACAGATAGGGAGATGACGTGGTGAGTACCCCCTAGTCCAGGACACCGTCAATAACCCTCTGATTATGAACATGAATATGATTTGTGAGTAGTTACGTTTGTTCCTGAGGACATGGGAGAAGTCTTGCTATAAGTAGTCATGTGAATTTAGTATTCGTTCGATATTTTGATGAGATGTATGTTGTCTTTCCTCTAGTGGTGTTATGTGAATGTCGACTACATGACACTTCACCATTGTTTGGGCCTAGGGGAAGGAATTGGGAAGTAATAAGTAGATGATGGGTTGCTAGAGTGATAGAAGCTTAAACCCTAGTTTATACGTTGCTTCGTAAGGGGCTAAGTTGGATCCATATGTTTCATGCTATGGTTAGGTTTACATTAATTCTTCTTTCGTAGTTGCGGATGCTTGCGAGGGAGGTTAATCATAAGTGGGATGCTTGTCCAAGGAAGGGCAGTACCCAAGCACCGGTCCACCCACATATCAAATTATCAAAGTAACAAACGCGAATCATATGAGCATGATGAAAACTAGCTTGACAATAATTCCCATGTGTCCTCGGGAGCGCTTTCCTTTATATAAGAGTTTGTCCAGGCTTGTCCTTTGCTACAAAAAGGATTGGGCCACCTTGCTGTACCTTGTTTACTTTTGTTACTTGTTACCCGTTACGAATTACCTTATCACAAAACTATCTATTACCGATAATTTCAGTGCTTGCAGAGAATACCTTACTGAAAACTGCTTATCATTTCCTTCTGCTCCTTGTTGGGTTCGACACTCTTACTTATCGAAAGGACTACGATAGATTCCCTATACTTGTGGATCATCAGGCGGCGCTGGAGGCTTCCTGGTGAGTGGAGGGGGCGACTGGGTCGGAATGAACCCAAGCCCTCCCCCCATGCCCCGCCTCTTTAGGGCCAGGAACCGCATACCCCGTGCGCACGAGCTAAGTGAGCCCCGTTGTAACGCCCCGGACACACCCGCCGGTGGTCGTTACTCCCGGCGGGATCTAGACTGGCCCCACAGATCAATACTAGTCTTTTCTGTGCACTTTGTCCTCACTCGTGCGCACCCGGGAGCAACTTCCCGGTCGGTCACCCATCCTGAAACTACTCCAAGCTGAGCACACTTAACTTTGGAGTTCTGTCCGAATGGGCTCCTAGAAAAGAAGGAATTCCTTATTGATATGAGTAGTCTATCATCCCCAATAAGATAGACTATCACATACACCCCCACTCAGAGGAACCGACGTCCTCGTCAGGCCACGGGAACATATTCCCTCTTGGCACATACTTCTGTGCTTCCAGTTCGGCACATGTGTCATGTCGTGTGCCACGATGGGTCACAAACGTCATGAACAACATGGCCGCGCACCTGTCCGCAAACATCCATGTAACCACGAGGGTCGGCTCTGATACCAACTTGTAATGCCCCGGACACACCCGCCAGTGGTCGTTGCTCCTGGCGGGATCTAGACTGGCCCCACAGATCAATACTAGTCTTTTCTGTGCACTTTGTCCTCACTCGTGCGCACCCGGGAGCAACTTCCTGGTCGGTCACCCATCCTGAAACTACTCCAAGCTGAGCACACTTAACTTTGGAGTTCTGTCCGAATGGGCTCCCAGAAAATAAGGAATTCCTTATTGATATGAGTAGTCTATCATCCCTAATAATCCAGACTATCACATATGACAGGTAATCAGAGCCTTCCCCGACTTAGGAGCCCCTTGCTTGATCGAATCGCTGACGTTGTTGAGTCTAGAACAAAATGTTTTGAGTCTTAGGATTATATATATTGGAGAGTAGGATTCTTTTTTACTCCTCAGTCCCTTCGTCGCTCTGGTGAGGCCTCCTGACATAGAAGTTTTGACTCTTCTCTCCTTAAATTTCATGAAAAAAATTAGGATCACGCGGGTATCTTGGAATCGCTCCGATGGTTTTGTGACAAGAATATTGTTCTTGGTGCCTCCTGACATTTAGGGGTTGTGGCAGTGTCCCGGGGAGTTGAGCTCTGAGGTGTTGTCATCACAATTTTATCGTTGCAGTTCTGGAATACCTGAGTTCGCCAACATCGAAAATCTCCTTTATGCAGTTGTTGGTGAGATAACCTTGACGCCACGCAGTACTGGGGCGGGAGTTCGGGAGTATTGCCATAACTTGTATAACATATGCTTTTCAAAGGTTGAGGTACATGATTTCCGAAGGTTTCTTGGTTATGTGTTGAAGGATGGATACAACTGGATGTAGGATTTGCTAGTTTTGGGTGAGATATTATGCTTCCCCTGTATCCCCAACACCTGATTACATAAAAAGAAAATTCCGGGAGTTTATAAGTGGGAATTCAAGTATATCGTAGGATACCTTTTCAACAGACACATGATATGATATGGGGTCTATCATATGTTTTTTTCCAGCTTATTCTGCAAGCCAATCCTTTGTTTTTGTTTTGATTGTGGTATTCGAGCTGCTTCGAAGTCAAATGTTGATTCCATACCTTCCCTAAGTGGTGTTCTCATACTTCTATGTGAATACCAATCCTTCTTGATCATCAAGTTTGTCATGTCAATCCTTTTCAACCGGCGTGTTTCTCTTCAAGCGGATCCGATCTTTTCAACCTCCGCAAGATCAATTATCAGTTCTTCTCAACGGTGCTCATTTCTTCCGTCCCAAGTTGTCTTTGTTTTCCCGCCCTCCCACCCTTTTTCTTCAAGGACTCGGATTTCTTAATCTTGTATCCTTTTAATGATACGAAGTTTCTCCATTCTTTTCCGTCAAGGTTCTTATCCGGTGATTCTCAGTAAGATACTAACGGAGCTTCAAGTTCAACATTCGTCATTCTTTTCTTTTCTGGTGGATTCAATTCAAGCTTTCGGTGTTGATCATATCCTTTTCTCGTTTCAAATGTTTTCTCATGCCGGTGCACCTCTTAATCATTCACCTCTCACTATTCAATTGTTCCGGAGTGCTGAAGATATCTCGAAGATTCGTGTTTCCACTATGCATTTGTTCAAGCTCTTTTGAGGATGTTATCTCATTCAAGCCATTTAATTCGCCGGTGCAATCTCTCTTTTCAAGCAATTGTTCAACGGTGTTTCTTTTGAGCGGGCCCTAACCCACAAGTCTTTTCCCAGGATCTTACCTGACTCTTCTAATCTTCCCGGAGTTACTCTCAAATTCTTTCAAAGTACGACGTAAGTATGGGCTATCATCAGTCGTATGTCTTTCTCCAAGATCTTTCAATTTTTTTTCATCGTTCGTTCAACATTTCCAATTTTCATTCCAGAGTGCCTCAACAATTCATGGTGGTGTTTCTCATCATCATTCTCAACACTTGAAGACCGAAGAAGAGTTTCTCTCAAATCTTGGTCCGTTCTCTCAAAGATGCATAGTTCAAGCTTGATGCCATCCTCTCATAATTGTTTTTGATAGTGAGAATTCTTTTCACCTATCCGGAGCAATTCAAGATTCTTTTCAGTTTGATTCTCCGAAGGCCATCATTTCGGGTTTATTCATCCTCAGCTTTCACCTCTCATTCTCCAAATCTTACCGGTGCATCATTCAAATATTCTATAATCAGCTCGTGATATCTTCGTTCTCTTGTATCAAATTCCCTCAAGTATCTTCATTTGTTCTCTAATTGTTACCGGTGATTCATCCCTTTACTTTGTTCATTTCCAATTCTTACGGTGGTTCGTTCAAGAGTTCTCTTCCTTGGTTATCATATCAATTTATTCGTTGTTGCAATCCTACCGGTGGTTCATCGAAGGCCTTTTCAAGTTGGCGCTATATCTATCTTAATCCTTTCTATGAGAATAAGTAGTATGCCAAATCCGTTGCTTGTCATCAATTTAAAATGGTGAAGGATAAGCATAATGTAATTCTTATTCTTGTTTCATCGAGTAAATTCTATTCCTTATTCCGGAGGTTCATCAAATTCTCATTTTTCAATTGTTCATCTTTCTTTTTCTGAGTTCCAAGTTTTCTCGGTTATATCATTTCAAAGCTTCATCTATTCATTGCAAGGCCTCAAACTTATTCTTTTCATCCTTCTCTTTTTATCTATCATCCTTTTATTACCGGAGTTCTTCATGGAGGCTCTACATGCTGGTTCGTCAAGGATTCCTTTCATTCTTCAATTGTTCGTCAAGATTTCTCTCGAAGCGATGATCCGCCAAGCTATACTTCAAGTATTCTTCATCTTGCATTTCGAAGTGCAATTCGTTCTACCTTATCTTTTGAGGTGGTGTTACGTCATTTTGACAATTGCTTGGTGTTTCATGATTCACAAGTTGTCCGAAATGACATATCTTAAATCCATCATTTTCAGTTCATTCAGGACATCTTTTCAACCCATCAATCCCTTCATTGGAGTTATCTTGGGTTATATTTCACCTAAAGCTTTCCCTAAGGATTGTTGCTATTTATGGTGCTCATAAATGACCCAAGTTCGTCAATTATCCTCCCGGTGGAATAAGTTTCTCGTCTCCTTGTTGATATCAATCCAATCTATTGTTTCATTACTGTCAGAATTTCACCTCAAGAATTCGAGATGTTTTCCATAAGCCCACAACAAGCTTTCTCTTTGCGTTGGTGGTTTTCCAACAACTCTGTGTGACTCTTCTCCTAAAGATGCTTTTTAAAGCTCATTTGAGGCAAAAGATGTTGTTTTCTTCTCCGTTCCTTTAATTCCATTCTTTTATCTCTTCCGGAGGCATTGTGATGTTGCTCTCTTCGACCAATTATCTTGTTTTCCCCAAGATCATGTTCTTTCCTTTGCTTATCCATTTAACCGGAGTGTCATGCCCTCCTTTCAAGTTCTTTTCATCTTATCAAGTCTTTCATCTCTTTTCAAATGGAGTGTTGTCCGAATTTGTTCTTCCTTGTTCCTCTTTTTTAACGGAGTGTTTTCAATTTCGATCATCTTTGATATATTCTTTTCTCAAAATGGTTTAACCAAGGTTCATTGGTTTCACTCGTTTGTCAAAGAAGCAACTTTATTTTCCCTTTCCTCTTCCTCTTTCATTTCCCTCCGGTGCCATCCTAGATCTCGGGACGAGATCCTCTCGTGGTGCTGGAGTGTTGTGAAGCCCCGAGACCGTTGCGCCAGGTGTCTTCTAGTTATTCACTGTTGTTGCCTTGTCATTCGCTTGCGTGTTGCATCTTGTCATGTCATCATGTGCATTGCATCATCATGTTTTCAAACTTGCATCTGTCACGGTCTCCAAGTTCTTTCTGTTGTCCGTTCTGAGCGAAGACACACTTGCACGCGCCCGCGTCATGTCCAAAATATTATTTTATTAGTGGCCCGAAAATGTTCTCGGAATGGGTTGAAAGTTGGCATGCAGTCTTGTTATGTTGTAGGTAGACCGCCTGCCAAGTTTCATCGCGTTCGGAGTCCGTTTGATGCCCCAACGAATAACTATAGCGGCATTATAGCCGGTCAAACGTTTTCGGTCTCCGAAAATGGTTGCCGGGTTGCTTTCCTCCTCTTTCTTCTCAGTCCAACCACACACTTGACCTTGTCCGTCAAACCCTCTTTGCACAGTGCATCGACCCCCTCGCGCGTCCAAAAGCTGTCCCGAACCCGACCCGGACTGTCGCCACCGTTGTGTCCGGATCATCCCCAAACATCTACAAAACGTTTCCATTTTCTTAATTGGGATCCCTAACCTATTTATCCGAGACCGTCTAATTTTGATCGGAGGGTCCAAAACTAATCCTTTTGTCGCTATATATAAACGAACCCCTACCCAAATCAGATCAACCCTAATTTCTATGGGAGATGCCCATCCATCCCCACGCCGCTGCCACTCTCTCCTCGGGATCCATCCCGGACCAACCAGCGGGCCCCTCCTCCTGCTTTGATCCCCGAAGGGATCGAGAGAGATGCCGCCGCCTCGTCACCTCCCACGCCTCTCGACCCCCATCTCCTCTACAAGCATCTCGCCGGAGCACCAAATCAGGCGTGCCTTCTCCCTTCCCTCTCGTTCTCCTGTCTCCTTCCGTAGCTCTCTCTCATGTCGTCTCTCTCTCCCTTTTCTTTTCACTGCAGGAGGCTTCGGCACCATGGCGTCAAATGAAACTTTGTAGCCGCCATGCCCGGTGCCTCCCAGGGAGCTCCTTGCAGCCTTCCGTCCGCTCTGTCTCATGCCAGACCTCACCGGTGAGACATTGATCGCCACGCGCCCTTGATTCTCTCTCTTATGCCCTCTGACCTCCCCTGCTCTTCCCTCTCCTCTTTTGAACAAGGAGCAGGACCACTTCATCCATGGCGCCGCCCTTGCCTCGTCTCGTTCCGGGGGATTCGAACGCCAAGTCCTTGCCGTCCAGGAGCTCCAACCTCGCCCTATCGCATCCCCAGTGGGATCCCGACCGGCCGGAACTCGTCTGCTTTGCCCGCACGATCCGGTGCTGCCTGCGTCCTCTGCTTCTTCGAGGACCCCGCCTCGTCGCTGCCCGATCTACTGCGAGCTACCTCTGATTGGAGCTCCATCACCTCCCTAGCCCCGGATCTGGCGATCGCCTACCGTTCCCACCCGCTCCACCGTGCGCCAAGTCCCCGCTGCCGCCGTCGAGCCCTGCTTCTGCCCCGCCCGCTCGTCTCCGTACGCGAGGAAAACGAACATTGGCCACGCGTGTTGACTGCGCCTCGTCTGTGAACGACCGTCAGTGGGCTCTAGGTCCAGCCGGCCCAGCGCCTGCCTTGCCGGCCTCTCTTCCACCGAACGGGCCAGGCCCATGGTGAGGCCACCCCAGCGCCCTTCGTGTTTTTTTCTTTTCTTCTTCTGTTGGGCCAGATCTCGGATTCGGCCCGTTTACATTTTTTTCCAGATCGGCGAATTTGTCTATTAACCAGGGTTTTGCAGTTTTACAGAAAACCCCTTGCACAACATGCATTTAATAACTCACAAATGACGCATCTTTTTAAAATAAATTATATATGAAAAATGCTTAGAATTGTGTCTAGATTCATAATATCCAACTTTCATGCATGTTTGAAATGTTTAAGATGATGTGTTGCATATTTTTTGCCTTAATGCCATGTTAAAATGCTTTATTTCATAACTAAATAACCGTAGCTCCAAACTTAACAAACTTTATATGTAAATGGGGTAGAAAAATGCCTAGTTTAACATGGTGTACTTGCTTTGCATGTTTAAAAACTCTAAAATATGGTTTAGG
The DNA here is from genome assembly GCF_002162155.2 of Triticum dicoccoides. Lineage (NCBI taxonomy): Eukaryota > Viridiplantae > Streptophyta > Magnoliopsida > Poales > Poaceae > Triticum > Triticum dicoccoides. The sequence goes on along the minus strand of NC_041388.1, from coordinate 340,424,966 downwards.
GCAGAATAGTACCAAACCTAAAATATGCACATGAGGAGTTTCCGAACTTGTTGTTTGTTGTTCCGGCCTCATTTAAACTTGCCTAGATAGGTAGTTTTCATTTGCTTCACCTCTTGCCATGTTAATCAACATTTAATATTGTTGAGTACATAAACGAGAGAGAACTAAATAAGTCACGTGGTGTTTCGTCAATATGCAACAGAGTTGCATATTGAGCTCCACTTAATTTGTAGTGTTGTTTGTGCACTTTGCCATGCCATGCCTCATTAAACTGGACATGCATCATACTTGTTTGCGCATCATGCAATGCTTATGTGATGGTTGTTTACTATTTTGTTTGCTTCTTTCCAGTGTTGCTTCTTCGGGTTAGTTCCGGTAACGTTGCGTTTGTGAGGATCCGTTCGACTACGCCCGTTTGTCTTCTTCATGGACTCATTCTTCTTCCTTGTGGTATCTCGGGCAAGATGACCATACCCTCGAAATCACTTCTATCTTTGCTTGCTAGTTGTTCGCTCTATTGCTATGCCGCGATACCTACCACTTGCTATATCATGCCTCCCATATTGCCATGTCAAACCTCTAACTCACCTTTTCCTAGCAAACTGTTGTTTGGCTATGTTACCGCTTTTGCTGAGCCCCTCTTATAGCGTTGCTAGTTGCAGGTGTAGCTGAAGTTTGTTCCATGTTTGGAACATGGATATGTTCGGATATCACAATATCTCTTATTTAAGTAATGCATCTATACACTTGGTAAAGGGTGGAAGTCTCGGCCTTATGCCTGGTGTTTTGTTCCACTCTTGCCGCCCTAGTTTCCATCATACCGGTATTATGTTCCTTGATTTTGTGTTCGTAACGCGGTTGGGTGTTATGGGAACCCCTTGACAGTTCGCTTTGAATAAAACTCCTCCAGCAAGGCCCAACATTGGTTTTACCATTTGCCTCACCACCACCTACTTTTTCCCTTGGGAGTCGCGCTCCCGAGGGTCATCTTTATTTTAACCCCCCGGGCCAGTGCTTCTCTAAGTGTTGGCTCGAACTAGAGTCCTTTGCAGCGCCACCTCGGGGAAACTTGAGGGCTGGTTTTAGTTGTACGGAGCGCTCATCCGGTGTTGCCCTGAGAACGAGATATGTGCAGCTCCTATCAGGATGTCGGCGCATCGGGCGGTCTTGCTGGTTTTGTTTTACCATTGTCGAAATGTCTCGTAACCGGGATTCCGAGTCTGATCAGGTCTTCCTGGGAGAAGGAATATCCTTCGTTGACCGTGAGAGCTTGTGATGGGCTAAGTTGGGACACCCCTGCAGGGTTTGAACTTTCGAAAGTCGTGCCCGTGGTTATGGGCAGATGGGAATTTGTTAATGTCCGGTTGTAGAGAACTTGAAGCTTAACATAATTAAAATGCATCAACCGCGTGTGTAGCCGTGATGGTCTCTTCTCAGCGGAGTCCAGGAAGTGAACACGGTTTTGGAGTTATGCTTGAACGTAAGTAGTTTCAGGATCACTTCTTGGTCACTTCTAGTGCACGACCGTTGCGTTGCTTCTCTTCTCGCTCTTATTTGCATATGTTAGCCACCATATATTCTAGTGCTTGCTGCAGCTCCACCTCACTACCTTTTTCCTACCCATAAGCTTAAATAGTCTTGATCTCGCGGGTGTGAGATTGCTGAGTCCTCGTGGCTCACAGATACTTCCAAACAGTCGCAGGTGCCGATGATACCAGTGCAGATGATACCAGTGCAGATGATGCAACTAAGCTCAAGAGGGAGCTCGATGAAGATCATGTTCGTTGTGTCGTTTCGTTTCCAGTTTATCAGTAGTGGAGCCTAGTTGGGACGATCGGGGATCTAGCATTTGGGGTTGTCTTCTTTTATTTTGGTTCCGTAGTCGGACCTTGTTTGTATTCTGGATGATGTATGTTTAACTTGTATTTGTGTGAATGGCGATTGTAAGCCAACTCTTTATCCCTTTCTTATTCAGTACATGGGATGTGTGAAGATTACCCCTCTTGTGACTTGCCTACCATCGGCTATGCCTCTAAGTCGTGCCCCAACACATGGGAGATATAGCCGCATTGTGGGTGTTACACCAGTGCACACGGTACATAGCCCGTGGGCACGGGGCCCCGTGCGCACGGTACAGACCCGTGGGCACGGGGTATTCAGCAACTTTGACATGTGGGGCTTTTTGAAGGAACGACTAAGTGTAAACTCTTACCATGCCTTCGCAAAGAACACGGTCTATATTCCTGAATATGTTGCGAGTGAAATCCTATCACTAAGAGAAGGGAATATGTGGAGCACTTTGTACAAAAAGAGAAAGACACAACCAAGACAAAAACAGAGAGAGAAACAGAAGAAAGCCAACAACAAAACACACACGAAAAAAACAGACACAACCCTCAAGAGAGGGCGGTGGCCGAGGCCACCATGTTTGAGTTTGTTTGGAATGGAACCACGAAGATATGAACCTTGGGCTCAAGACCAATACTCATCTTTGAAGCACAAGTGCCACCTACAAGTGGCTAATGTGAAAGATTTTGTTCAAATTATGCACTTCTTGGATAAGATAACTCATGAGTTGAGCTAGCTCCCCCTAGACATGTGCCTACATCTAAGCAAGATATTGCATGGGTATGTGTGCATGAGAAAGACTTCCAACCCAAGTTACTTATATCCACGATATTTAGCTCATGCCTTAACTCGTGAAATCTTGCTTCTTCTAGTGGCTTGGTGAAGATGTCGACTAGTTGATTCTCTGTGTTGACATGGAGTAGTTCAATGTTTCCCTTGGCCACATGATCCCTAATGAAGTGTTGGAAAATCTCAATATGCTTGGTCTTGCTATGTTGGACCGGATTCACAGCGATCTTGATTGCACTTTCATTGTCACACCAAAGAGGCACTTTGTCACATTTGACACCATAATCCATCAAAGTTTGCCTCATCCATAATAATTGAGCACAAAAACTTCCCGCGACAATGTACTCGGCTTTGGTCATTGAGAGAGATATACAATTTTGCTTCTTTGAAGACCAACTTACCAACGATCTCCCTAAGAATTGACATGAACTGGAAGTGGACTTGCGGTCAACCTTGTCTCCGGCCCAATCCGAGTCCGAGTATCCCATTAACTCAAAGGATGATCCTTTGGGATACCAAAGGCCCAAGTTTGGGGTATGAACCAAATATCAAAGGATTCTTTTCACTGCCGAATAGTGGCTCTTCTTAGGAGCAGATTGAAATCTTGCACACATACACACACTCAACATAATATCCGGTCTAGATGCACAAAGGTAAAGCAAGGAACCGATCATAGAGCAATATACCTTTTGATCCACTTCTTTACCATGGGGATCAAGATGAAGTTGACCATTTGTGGGCATGGGTGTTTTCATTGGCTTGACATCTTGCATTTTGAACCTCTTGAGCATGTCTTGAATATAACGAGATTGGTTGATGAAGGTTCCTCCTCTCAATTGCTTCACTTGAAAACTGAGGAAGAACTTCAATTCTCCCATCATGCTCATAGCAAGTTCCTTAGCCAGAAGATTCTCAAACTCATGGTTAATAGCACGGTTAGTGGACCCAAAGATAATATCATCAACATATATTTGGCAAACAAACAACTCTCCTTTTCCCCTCTTTGTGAAGAGAGTGAAATCTATTACCTCAATCTGGAACCCTTTCTCGCTTAGGAACGTCGTAAGGTGATCATACCAAGCACGAGGTGCTTGTTTGAGTCCATAGAGTGCCTTATGGAGTTCATAAACGTGAGAGGGGTGATCGGGGTCTTCGAAACTAGGAGGTTTCTTGACATACACCAACTCCTTAAGAGGACCATTAAGAAATGCACTCTTCACATACATTTTATATAATTTAAGATCATGATGAAAGGCGTAAGCAAGCAGGATGCGAATGGATTCGAGATGGGCAACAGGGGCAAAAGTTTCACCAAAGTCCAAACCTTCAACTTGGGTGAAACCTTGTGCCACTAACCTTGCCTTGTTCCTTATTACTTGTCCATGTTCATCTTGTTTGTTCTTGAAGATCCACTTTGTTCCAATGACATTATGATTCTCTTTGGGTCTTTCCACAAGGGTCCACACTTTGTTGTGGGTAAAGTTGTTGAGTTCTTCATGCATGGCATCTATCCAATCCAGATCGTCAAGTGCATCTTCCACCTGAAGGGGCTCAATACAAGAGACAAACGAGTGATGTTCACAAAAGTTTGCCAAACGTCTATGAGTAGTTACCCCCTTTTTGATGCTTCCATAGATGTTATCGGTGAGATGTTGAAGATGCTTTAGCTTGGCAACCACTTTTTTCTCCTTAATTGCAAGCTCTTCTTCACTTGGTTTTGGACTTGATGAAGAAGCTTGACCTTGAGATTGTTTTGGCCTCGGAGACACCCTTCTCTTCGCAACCACAAGTTCTCGCTCATTGGGAAGTGACGATGATGAAGACACTTGAGGTTGGGGTTGATCTTGATCTTGATCACGAACTTGAGCTTTATCTTGAGCCTCGATAATTGGTTCTTCACCATTTGAATGAGTTGACTCTTGATCTTGCTTGGGAATATGAGGGACTTGATCTTGTTCCTGGATAGGTACATGATCTCCCGTAGTATCTTGTTCAAGAGGTGCCGGTGATGACTTCCCTTGTGGAGACTCCACAAGAGGGGCTCTTACTCCTTCTTCTACTTGGACTTGGTGTGTTTCTTGTGGAAGACTGTGGCCTATCCCCATCGTCCTTATAGCTTGAGAAGGAGCCTCGTCACCTACAACACTAGGAACAATTTGCTCCACACGGGAGTCGTTATCTTCATCAAACTCCACATTTGCCGTTTCCTCAATGCATCCGGTGGATTTATTGAGAACTCGGTAAGCATGAAATATTGTTGCATATCCAACAAATATGCCCTCATAAGTTCTAGACTCAAACTTAGCTAATCGAGATTTCTTGTTTAAAATGAAACACTTACAACCGAATACCCGAAAGTATTTGACATTAAGCTTTCTCCCGATTAGGAGCTCATATGGGGTCTTGTTCTTGAGCTTGCGAAGATAAAACCGGTTTGAAGCATGACACGTGGTGTTGATGGCTTCGGCCCAAAGCTTGTATGGAGACTTGTACTCGTCAAGCATGATCCTAGCCATCTCAATAAGAGTCTGATTCTTCCTCTCCGCAACACCATTTTGTTGGGGAGTATATGGTGCGACATATTGATGCTTTATCCCCTCTTCACTCAAGAATTCATCCATCGTGTAGTTCTTGAACTTGGTGCCATTGTCTCTTCGAATTGCCTTGATCTCACAATTATGTTGATGTTGAGCTTCTTTGGCAAAGTTGATGAAGGTTTCTTGAGTTTCATCTTTGGTCTTGAGAAAGAACACCCAAGTATATCTTGTGAAGTCATCAACAATGACAAGGAAATACCTCCTTCCTCCCAAACTATCATAAGTTGGAGGCCCAAAAAGATCCAAATGGATAAGCTCAAGGGGCCTCAAGGTGGTGATGATAGTCTTCACTTTATGAGCTTTTTCATGAAGCTTTCCGGTAATGCACGCACTACAAGGACGATCTTTGGCAAAAGACACATTGGTTAGTCCAAGGATGTGCTCCACCTGTCGGTGTCAAAACCGCCAGATCTCGGGTAGGGGGTCCCAAACTGTGCGTCTAGGATCGATGGTAACAGGAGACAGGGGACACAATATCCAGGTTCGGGCCCTCTCCATGGAGGTAATACTCTACGTCCTGCTTGATTGATATTGATGAATATGGGTGTTACAAGAGTTGATCTACCACGAGATCGTGATGGCTAAACCCTAAAAGCCTAGCCGATATGACTATGGTAATGAATGTGTCCTTTACGGACTATCCCCTCCGGTTTATATAGACACCGAGGGGATCTAGGGTTTACATAGAGTCGGTTACATAAGAAGGAATCTTCATAGTCGATCGCCAAGCTTGCCTTCCACGCCAAGGAGAGTCCAATCCAGACTCAGGTATAATCTTCGGCCTTCATGTCTTCACAGCCCATCAGTCCGGCCCATGGATAACAGGCCGGACGCCCGAGGACCCCTTAGTCCAGGACTCCCTCAGTAGCCCCTGAACCTGGCTTAAATGACGAGGAGTTCGGCGCACAGATTGTCTTCGGCATTGCATGGCGGGTTCCCTTTTATCCGAACTTCAAAATAGTCTTCGAATGCGATGATAGTATCCGGATCTGTCACACACACCATACAAAACCGTAGAGAGAATATATATTTTTGCACGAGTCTAATCCGCTGACAGCTTTTACAATATGACATCACACATGTTCGGTCATAATTTCGGACCGTTTTTCGTCTGCCGCTCCATGTTTAGAGACACGATTGCCATTGGCACGTTTTGTCAAAGCAGAGATCATGCCCCCATATTATGGGATTCTCATCACTACGGGCGTGGGTGACCCAACCGTGCCATTTTGCACGGCCCTTGGGAATATGCGAGTTCAAGGCGAGTGGGGAGACGCTTGACATTCGCGGCCTTTATAAGGGGATAGGGATTCCCTACCTTCACCCACACCTCAGCCCCTCCTCAGCCTTTCCGTCCCTGAGCTCCACCGCCCAAGCTTCTAGCTTTTCCCTCAACCGAGAAAACACTCAAAAAATGTCCGGATATGGAGCTAGGGGTAAGTGGATGGCCTCCTCCGTCAAGAAGAAGGATATCAAGGCGCTCTGGGAGGCCGGATATCTGGCCAAGAAGATCGCTCACCGACTCCCGGATAAGGGACAGGTCGTCCCTACTCCAGAGCCCCACGAGAGGGTTGTTTTCCTCACACATTTCGTCCGCAGGCTGGGTTTCCCTCTCCACCCCTTCGTTCGGGGACTGATGTTTTACTACGGACTAGACTTCCATGACCTAGCCTCGAACTTCATCCTCAACATCACGGCATTCATTGTCGTGTGTGAGGCCTTCCTCCGCATCCCGCCTCATTTTGTCCTATGGTTGAAGACCTTCAACGTGAAGCCGAAGGTGGTGAGCGGCCAACAAGTAAAATGTGGAGGCGCCATGGTGGGCAAGATGCCCAACGTTACCTGGCCCGAAGGCTCGTTCGCGGAGACGGTGAAAGGGTGGCAATCGGGGTGGTTCTATATCACCGAGCCACGCGATTCCAACTGGGTGGCGGCCCCCGAATTCAGATCTGGATTCCCGATGTGGCTCACCTCCTGGCAAGAGAGGGGCCTAACCTGGGGTCCCTCGGACGAACTGACTGGGCTCCAGACGTGTGTCCAGAATATGATGGATAGGAAGATCAAGCTCGTCAAAGTGGTCCAGGTCATGCTCATTCGTCGGGTTCTTCCGTTCCAACGCCGGACTTGTTATCAGTGGGAGTACGATCCGGCCAAGCACCAGATGCTACAAGAGCTCTTTGGCACAATGCAAAAAGAAATCTGGAAAGTGCTCTTCAGGGCCGGCGAGACGCCACCGCCCACGACCGAAGATCGCGGGCTTAGCTTAAAATGACAGGCTAACCCGGTAAGCTCTTCTAATGTTTTCAAGGCGTACCCTTTACTAGCATATTTTGAGAAAAAGCCTAAGCCTTCCTACTCATGTTTTCAGGCCTGGATCAAGATAGCAGAGGGGATTAATAGTCCGGCTCCGCTACCCGAAGACCAAGAATTCCCATTGTTGACGCAAATGCTTTTTCCAGCACCTTATGAGGTGCCAGAGAAGACAGCCAAGAAATCGGCCAAAGGGGCCAAGAAGGGCCTTCACCGAAAAGGTGCTCCGGACATGATGTCCGAAGACGAGACTTCCTCTTCGTCCGCCGCCGACGATGACGAAGAGGAAGAAGAAAGCGACTCCCCACCTGAAGTGGGGAGGAAGAAGAGAGCGGCCTCCACAAATCCGGAGGCAGGAGCGCCTAAAAGGGTTAGAGGTTCCCACGCGGATAACTCCGTGTGGGATGTGGACGGCAGTCCGGAGCGAGCTCACCGGACCAAGCCTCAAGTCGCCTCGTAAGTACCAGGATCCAAACACATCTAGCTTTCTCGGTTTGTAATATTGATAAACCTTGTTATTGCAGTCCAGCGCGTGATGGCTCCCCGCGATCTTCGTCCGTGGGATCGCTAGACTCAAAGGAGATGGCTAGCATGTCTCCGCCACCTGCTCATTCCATATCTCCCAAGGGTGACAATGAGGTGGTGTCGCAAAAGATCATCCCCAACCAGGGGGGCTTCCGGAGATCATCGGGGCGGTGCCCCAGGACGATTCCTAAATTGTCGGGCGCATGGGGGGAAAATCCCATGCGAGGACCGGCAACGGGGGTCGGGTTCCCTTCGGACCTGAGCCGGGTACCATTCCGGAGACCTATGCGGCTCCGGAGTCCAGCGAAGGACATGCTCCGAGAGGAGGGAGTGTGCCTGTTCCGCCCGTGACCTCTATCCAACTAGAGGCACTGCTACCTCTTGAGCACTTGCGTTGGTTTTCCCTTGAAGAGGAAAGGGTGGTGCAGCAAAGTACGTAAGTATTTCCCTCAATTTTTTTAGAACCAAGGTATCAATCCAGTAGGAGACCACGCACGAGTCCCTCGTACCTACACAAACAAATAAATCCTCGCAACCAACGCGATCAATCCCTACACGGTCACTTACGAGAGTGAGATCTGATAGATATGATAAGATAATATTTTTGATATTTTTATGATAAAGATGCAAAGTAAAATAAAAGGCAATAAAAATAACTAAGTATTGGAAGATTAATATGATAGAAGATAGACCCGGGGGCCATAGGTTTCACTAGTGGCTTCTCTCGAGAGCATAAGTATTCACGGTGGGTAAACAAATTACTGTTGAGCAATTGACAGAATTGAGCATAGTTATGAGAATATCTAGGTATGATCATGTATATAGGCATCACGTCCGAGACAAGTAGACCGACTCCTGCCTGCATCTACTACTATTACTCCACACATCGACCGCTATCCAGCATGCATCTAGAGTATTAAGTTCAAGAGAACAGAGTAACGCTTTAAGCAAGATGACATGATGTAGAGGGATAAACTCATGCAATATGAAATAAACCCCATCTTGTTATCCTCGATGGCAACAATACAATACATGCCTTGCTGCCCCTACTGTCACTGGGAAAGGACACCGCAAGATTGAATCCAAAGCTAAGCACTTCTCCCATTGCAAAAAAGATCAATCTAGTAGGCCAAACCAAACTGATAATTTGAAGAGACTTGCAAAGATAACCAATCATACATAAAAGAATTCAGAGAAGATTCAAATATTTTTCATAGATAAATTTGATCATAAACCAACAATTCACCGGTCTCAACAAACACACCACAAAAGAAGATTACATCGAATAGATATCCACAAGAGAGGGGGAGAACTTTGTATTGAGATCCAAAAAGAGAGAAGAAGCCATCTAGCTAATAACTATGGACCCGTAGGTCTGAGGTAAACTACTCACACTTCATCGAAAGGGCTATGGTGTTGATGTAGAAGCCCTCCGTGATCGATGCCCCCTCCGGCAGAGCTCTGGAACAGGCCCCAAGGTGGGATCTTGTGGATACAGAAAGTTATGGCGGTGGAATTAGGGTTTTGGCTCCGTATCTGGTAGTTTGGGGGTACGTAGGTATATATAGGAGGAAGGAGTACGTCGGTGGCCGGACTATTAGACTATGAAGATACAAGATTGAAGACTTCGTCTCGTGTCCGGATGGGACTCTACTTGGCGTAGAAGGCAAGCTAGGCAATACGGATATGGATATCTCCTCCTTTGTAACCGACCTTGTGTAACCCTAACCCTCTCCGGCGTCTATATAAACCGAAGGGTTTTAGTCCGTAAAACAACAACCACAACATACAATCATACCATAGGCTAGCTTCTAGGGTTTAGCCTCTCTGATCTCGTGGTAGATCTACTCTTGTACTACCCATATCATCAATATTAATCAAGCAGGACGTAGGGTTTTACCTCCATCAAGAGGGCCCGAACCTGGGTAAAACATCATGTCCCCTGCCTCCTGTTACCATCTGGCCTAGACGCACAGTTCGGGACCCCCTATCCGAGATCCGCCGGTTTTGACACCGACATTGGTTCTTTCATTGAGAGTTCCGCTGTGCCGTCGCCACCAGGAAGGATGTCTCATCCCGTCTTTAAAGACGGCATTGTTTCTAAGGGAGCTTTGGCTATCGACCAAACTCTCCGGCTAGGTGGTTTTCTTATGACCGCCTGTTCGGCCGCTGCACCGACGATGACTTCTCGGGTCATCGAAAGCAATCTTCACGTGAACTCGGAACTCGCCGAGCAGTTAGATCAAATGGAGCTCTCTTCCCTGAACGAGCTCTTGGATCGCATCGCCGCCCTGGGAGTCGCTACAGACTACGATCAGATTGGGCCTAAACCCGATCTGAGAGAGATCAACTCTCCCCAGGTCACTCATCACGTTGCAGTGGTGGAGGATCAATGCGGCAACCCTTTATCTATCTTAAGGACTAGCTATGTCTGGATTCCCGATCCCTCCAAGCCGGATACCCGCGGAGGGGAGGACGTCACTCAAGACCTGAACCTAGAGTCAGGTAGCGGGCTAGATTTATTGGAAAACATCCAAGAATCCAAACTTCCGAGTTCGGAAACTCCTTGGCTCCTGAGTCTCAGATTGGGTGAGGATTCGGGTTCAATTCCACCCACCCACCCAAACATAAGCGATCTATCCCAAATTAGGCAAGAGCCCGAAGAAACAGTACACCATTACTGGGTCAGATTCCTCCTGGTCATGAACAGGATAAAGGACTGCCGCGAGGAAGACACAATTTCATTCTTCTGCAATAATTGCACGGACAAGGGAATCCTCAACGCCATAAGTCGCCGCGAAATTACACGCTTTGCCGACTTGGTGTCCATAGTATGAAAGTACTGTGCGATGGAAAGCGCCTGGAAAACCGAAATAAAATTTTGGGATAATCCGGCCCTGAATACAAACCCAGACCGAAATAAAAGGGTGCATTATCACAATACACCTGGGTTAACTACCAAAAAGCAAAAGCCCTCTACAGGGCAAGGAACCGTACTGGAGGGATGGCTCAACGAACCCTGCAAAATTCATAGTACAGCGGATGCAATACCAACGCACAGCCTTAGAGCATGTTGGATACTCCGGCAGGTGGCCAAAAGTGGTGAGGATCTACTCCTCCCAAATACCACAGAGCACCATCCCGTGGACAACAATACGGTGTTAACGGTCTTTGAGACCTTCGCGTCAAATAATAGACGCAAGCGAACACTCCGCGGCATGGCCGAAATCTGCCACATAGCAAAAATAAATCCTTGGAGTGACACGACTATTACCTTCAATGCCAGTGACGAACCTAAATTCCGAACAGCCCGAGCACCATCCGCACTGGTCCTCAGTCCAATCGTGGATGGCTTTCGACTCACCAAGGTACTCATGGACGACGGCAGCGGATTAAACCTCATCTATGAGGAAACTCTTCAAAAGATGGAAATAGACTGGAGCCGCATTGAGCAAAGTAGCACAACCTTTAGAGGAATCATCCCTAGTCGGGAAGCACGCTGTGCTGGGAAAATCACACTAGATGTGGTATTCGGCACGTCGGATAATTATAGTTCCGAAGAAATTACATTCCAAGTGGCCCCGTTTAGCAGCGGATACCACGCTCTATTAGGGCGGGAGGCATTTACAATCTTCCAAGCCATACCCCATTACGGGTACATGAAGCTCAAAATGCCCGGGCCCAACGGAATCATCACTCTTGCTAGTGATCCGGACATAGCACTCCGCGCCGAAAATAAGACAGCCGCACTGGCCCTTGAGGCACTATCCGAAGCCCTAGCGGCCGAGGAACTAACTGCGCTACGCTCCATGATGAATAGGGACAACGTTATACTCGATAAAAGATCCAAGTCCACCTCCTTTAAACCGGCGGACGAATTAGTCAAATTCCAAGTCCATCCAAGGGACCCTACAAAAACAGCTTCCATCGGGGCACAATTAAACCCTGATGTCGACGCCGCACTGCGAGAGTTCCTACGCGAGAACTGGGACATTTTTGCCTGGCACCCTTAAGACATGCCAGGAATCCCACGCAGGCTGGCCGAGCACAGCCTAAATATCCTAAGAGGATTCAAGCCAGTCAAGCAGGCTCTTCGGTGTTTCTCCGAACCTAAGAGACAAGCCATGGGAGAGGAACTAGCCAAGCTATTGGAGGCCGGATTCATCAGAGACATAAAACATCCGGACTGGCTAGCAAACCTGGTGATGGTACCAAAGAAGGACAAATCCTGGCGCTTGTGCGTCGATTTTAAGGACCTTAACAAGGCCTGCCCAAAGGATCCCTTCCCCCTCCCCCGCATCGATCAAATCATCGATGCTAGCGCAGGACAAGATTCATTGTGTTTCCTCGACGCATACTCCGGCTACCATCAAATTAAAATGGCAGAGCCAGACCAAGCCGCAACGGCATTCATCACACCATACGGCCCATTCTGCTTCAACACAATGCCCTTCGGGCTCAAAAATGCCGGCGCAACATATTAGCGCATGATTCAGACATGTCTGGCAAACCAGATTGGCAAAACAGTGGAGGCATAGTGTGGTCGTCAAAACCAAGCATGTCGAATCTCTAGTAGACGACTTGAGGCTCACATTCGATAACCTCCGAACATATGACATCAAGCTCAACCCGGAAAAATGCGTTTTTGGCGTACCAGCCGGAAAGCTCCTGGGATTTATTGTCTCCAATAGAGGTATTGAAGCTAATCCAGCCAAAATCCGAGCGTTGTCACAGTTGGCTACCCCAACAGACCTCAAACATATACAAAAATTGACCAAATGCGTAGTGGCTCTAAGACGCTTTATCTCCCTCTTGGGAGAAAAGGCATTACCCCTTTGTCGCCTCCTCCGGCGCACCGAACACTTTGAGTGGACGGATGCCACCACGGCCGGACTCAACTAAATAAAAGCCATATTGGCAACAAACCTAGTCCTGGCCGCACCAAACATTGGCGAACCAATGCTATTATACATTGCGGCAACTCATCAAGTAGTAAGCGCAGTGCTCGTCGTCGAGCGAGAAGTGGACGGACACAAATTCCCCCTTCAAAAGCCGGTTTACTATGTGTCCACTGTCCTTACTCCATGCAAATCACGGTACCCGCATTATCAAAAGATAGCGTACGCGGTATTTATGGCATCCTGGAAGCTGCGACACTACTTTCAAGAGTGTTCGATAACGGTAGCCTCGGAAGTACCACTTAACGATATTATAAACAACCGCGACGCGACGGGCCGGATTGCCAAATGGGCCATTGAGCTCCTCCCGTTCGACATAACTTACAAGCCACGGCGAGCTATTAAGTTGCAAGTTTTGGCTGACGTCGTCGCCGAGTGGACGGAAGCCGAACTCCCTAAGGAGTACGACACATATTCAAACTGGATCATGCACTTCGACGGCTCCAAAATGTTGGTTGGTCTGGGGGCTGGCGTCATTTTGACGTCCCCAATGGGAGATACCGTTCAATACGTACTATAGATAATGTATACGGACTCCAACAACGCAGCCGAATATGAGGCCCTTCTACATGGTCTCCGGATGGCAGTCTCCATGGGCATTCAACGCCTAGAGGTGCGCGGGGATTCGAACCTCACGATATCCCAAATAAATGGAGACTTTGATGCCAAGGATCTGAAAATGGTAGCTTATCGCAATGCCGTCCTAAAAATGTCAGCTCGATTCGAGGGGATACCCGATACCGAACGCTCTGACACAATCGGAGGCTCCGCCACCGAAATAACACATTCAGCCCATGAAATAATGGCCACTATTGCCCCGTGGACAGAACCATTCCTGGCCTACCTAACTAGACAGGAACTTCCGGAAGACCAAAATGAGGCACGCTGCATAGTGCGGCGATCCAAGGCCTACAGGGTCCATGAGGGAGAATTGTACAAGAAAAGCACTACCGGAGTCCTTCAAAGGTGCATCTCCGAAGAAGAAGGGCGGAACCTTTTGGCAGAAATTCACGCCGGACTCGGCGGTCATCATGCCGCAGCCCGGGCTCTTGTAAGCAAGGCCTTCCGTACAGGATTCTATTGGCCAACGGCCTGGCCAGATGCACAGGACTTGGTCCAATGTTGCGCCGGTTGCCAGCTCTTTGCAAATCAAAGCCACATGCCACCCACCGCCCTCCAAACAATCCCCATTACATGGCCCTTCGCGGTCTGGGGGCTTGACATGGTTGGACCCCTTAAAGGGGGAACCCACAAGAAAAAAATACTTATTGGTCATGGTGGATAAATTCACCAAATGGATAGAGGCTAAACCGGTTAAGACAGCCGAATCCGGACTGGTGACAGATTTCATATCTGGGGTTGTACACCGTTACGGCGTCCCCCACAGTATCATCGCTGATAACGGCACGAACTTCACGTCCGACGAGGTAAAACTCTGGTGTAGAAAAATGGGCATCAAGCTCAATTATGCTTCGGTCTATCACCCACAAACCAACGATCAAGTCGAACGAGCAAACGGTCTTATAATGAGCGGCATTAAACCCATATTAGTGTGTTCCTTAACGGAGTCTGACACGCACTGGGTAGAGGAGCTCGACTCCGTACTCTGGGGGCTGTGGACCACACCGAATCGTAGTACCGGATATACACCGTTTTTTATGGTGTACGGCGCAGAGGCAGTCTTGCCCTGTGACATAATTCATGACTCACCTCGAGTGCGCATGTACGAAGAAAGAGAAGTCGAGCTCGATTGGCAGGACAGTCTGGACACCTTGGAGGAAGAGCGCCACGTAGCCAAAGCCTGTTCCGCATTTTACCAGCAACAGGCTCGCAGATACCAAAGCAGAGAAGTACGGGCCAAAACTTATAACGTTGGCGAACTAGTTCTACGACTACCGGATAAGAAAAAGAACAAGCTCGAGCCCAAATGGGAAGGTCCCTTCATTACCAACCAAGTTCTGACCGGTGGAGCGTACCGACTGCGGGATGCATCGACTAGTCGACTCGAGCCGAACCCATGGAACGTAGCTAGGCTTCGAAGATTCTATGCCTAGCATCGGACTCTATGTTAGTCCCCTCCCTTTGTCCATTTTCTGCATATACATCATCTGTCTTGTTTCCCTTTCTTTCTTTTTCTTATTATTTCTCTAGGCCTTCAAGGGTCACCTTGTGCCTCACTCGTACATTACATATGCGCTAGCCGCAATCTTCATACTTGGGGACTTCTTTCACAGAAGCTTAAATTATTTACCTGGGCCTCACGCCCAACACATGTGTTATACTTCCGCATGTACCTTTTTTCACCATTATATGCATCGATATGACTTAAGTTTTGGCCAAGCTGGGTTGCCTGGCTCTTGTGTTTATGCCCTACGTTCCCGTTAATTCGGCTAGGGCATAAGGGGAGCACCTCTGCGATTGTTACCACCGGGTCAGCCGGATGTGTACCTTAGACTGGGTGAAGCCGAAAGCTAGCGTTCTTAAGGGAATATTCGGTCGGTGAACAAAAGATGACTTTTATTTATTTTCCATATCTGCCCCTAGATTCTTTTTCTGCGCTTCTTATCGCAGTCCGGACATGCACTTTAGGGCATGCTTACCCAGGGAAAGGAACCCTTAACGGAACTATTCTCCCTGGAAGATGTTTCTTACTACCCATGTAATATAACATAACTAGTTGGGCACTTGTCTGATAAAGCACTAATGACCCCTATGCCTGGTCCCCACTCATGCCCCGGTTCTTACATAACTGAGAGGGTACTCGGATACACTCCGGACCGCCACGACAAACGATCTACAATCTGGCTAGAAGGCATTATACATGTCACTTTAAATTACATAGTCAATTTGACTGGTTGAATTCCTCTTCAATACCATCCAATAGGCTGTCTAGTCCACAGTCCTGTTGGGAATACTTTGCGGCCAATTCTACTTGGCCGTACACTAAGCTCATAGGGATCTCCTTCCCATCGGGCCCCACAGGTCCGACTTCGGCCATGTGGTTCAGGTCAGCCTTCGTGTACCGTGTCTTCACCATTGCCCAGGCTTCCCTGGCGCCCTGACGGTAGGCCGATATATTCCATAATCGGAAGCGCCGCCGCACTCCCTTCAGCTTTTCTGCAAGCTCTCCAAGGCCTTCGGATATGGAGACGGATGGCCACAAGGCCTGAGCAACGCCTTGCATCACCTGCCAAACTCGTTCGTGCAACTGTGAGAGCTCGGGAAGAAGGTCACCCGTTGAACCGGGCATTTCCTCAGCAGGACGACCTGTTGGCATACCTACAGACATAACTCTGTCAGCCAGCTTCCTCGCCGAACTCTTTTTCAAAGTTCGTTCAAGCACTTACTAAATATGCCGCGTCGAAGCCACCGATTGTCCTTAACAGAGTCCGACAGTTGGGCACGAACATCTTTTAGTTCCACGCCCAGCTTGGTGTTGGCATCTAGGAGATCATTCTTCTCCTGCCTCACCCTCGTAAGCACGCTCTCACCAGCCTTCAGCTGGCGTAGGAGTTGTTGCTTATCCGGATTTACTCTAGCGTCATCTGCAATTTTATCGTCAGATCTGCATATACGCCGCATCCTATATGACACTTATCATTTGAAGGATATATTACCAAAGGGGGTCTCTTTGGGCTCCCCCGCCACGGCTAGTGCGGCCTGAAGTTGGGCTCTGCACTCTTGCAGCTCCTGGGACAGTTGAGTATTCTTTTCGATAAGAACCTGCATAACAATTGATCCTTAAATCAGTTATTCTAACTGTTTCAAGTCTCAGGGGCTACTGATATATATAATCACCAAATTTTCTCACCCGTATATCTTTTACATACTGCTCCGTGGCTCTGGCTAGACCATTTTGAGCGGCACAGAGGTACACATCTCCCGAGTTGAAGGCATCTAATGCCTCTTGGGAGAAACAAGCGTCACGAAGAACAGTCCGGCGACGCCTATGGTTCATGGCACTTTCCACCTCGGAATTGGTGGCGGACAGTTTATCCGCATCCTCTGTCGGAGGAGCGCCCGGCGCACGCCTCGTATTCGTTCCCGCCTCCAAATCCGGCCTTGGAGCCTGGCTGGTGGAGGCGCGATTAGTAGCCTCTACGGGTATAGTCCGGCGAGCACTCTTTTTCCTGAAAAGAAGGCACGGGCGTTAATATGCCTCTGAGAATAATGCCTTGCAATAAAAACGGCACGCCATACCGCTGCGCCGGTGTCTCAATCCGGACTGCGGGTCTTTTCAGCCTGCCTGGCCTCGCGGCCCCTTGTTGGCTAGTCGCCGCAGGCTCGGCCTTCCGCCTCAAGGACCTCCCCTGCAAAACACGGCTGTTATACGGCAATCAAAAACACGCAAGGACGGATCCCCTTCCGAAGTGTTGGGACTTCAGTCTCAGTCACCTGTGAGGCTGGAAGTAGCCCAGGGTAATCGACCGTAATGGCCACCAAAGCATTGTCATTACTCGATTGGTAGAATACCCCATCGATCCTGGGAGGCCGGGTCAAGGGACCATCCAGGGTCTTCGGGTTGTGTGTGGGGGGGGCTGTTTATCTCCTTTACAGCCCGGCACAGCTCCTGCGATGAAATCGCTAGACTGAATACTTAACTACGGGAATATGAAATGGATGGGCGAGAAAAAGTCTTCGCTTACCCAGCTCGGAGGATTGTACATAGAAAATCCGCCCTGTGGGTTGACATGAAGGAATTCCTCCTCTTATCCCTTGTACAAAGTGGATAAGATCTTTATTAGATCAACAACCGATCCCGGCCCTTTGCGGCCGTGGCGGGTGGCGTCATCCTCCCCGTTGAAATCCCACATGGGGTGGCCTCTATATTGAAGCGGCTGCACCCCCCGCATAATACATATGGCCATGACCTCGATCATGGTCAATCCGGATCGAGCTAAAAAACTTATCCGGCTCATCAGGTAAAGAACGTCCCTGTCATCTTCCTCCAGGGAGCTCCATGGACTCCAGCTCCGGCGCTTCTTCAAAGGGGCGTTGTCGAACTCAGGAAGGCCGATTCTAATAGGATCTGAGAGGGGGACGTCTTCTATATAAAACCATTCTGAAGGCCAGTCTTCGGACGTCTTCTTTGGGGTTCTGGACAGGTATCCGGTCCCGGCAATACACCACACTTCGGCTCTGCCCACTTGATATATTGACCCCTTCTGAGAACGGGGCATAGGGCAGAACAGCTTCTTCCACAGAGCGAAATGAGCCTCACAGCCCAAAAACAGCTCGCAAAGGGCTACGAATCCCGCGATATGCAGCATGGAGGCAGGCGTAAGGTTATGCAACTGGAGGTCGTAGAACTCTAGGAGCCCCCGGAGAAACGGATGAATTGGAAATTTGAGCCCTCTTACCAAATAAGGGACAAGGCATACCCGCTCTCCCTTGGAGGGATTTGGAAGGCTCTTCGCTTGCTCTCCGCCATTATAGGTGGCAAGCCTGGCTCGAACCGGGACCATGTACGCTGGGGGAAGAAATCCCTTGGTCTGAAGCATCACTAATTTGCTATGCGGGACAGAACATCTCTCCCAATCTCCAGTCCTGGGGCTAGGGGAGCGAGAGGAGGAGCTGCGTCGACCGGCCATGATGGAATGGATCTCTGTCGAATGCGCTCCGATGAAGGCTCGCAAAGGGAGGATGGTGTGATTTGGATCTGAATCCTCGTCTTTTTAATAGGCAGCTCATTCACACAGCTAGGGGGGTAAATGTAAAAACACCCTGGCTCTTCACATTCGCTCGACACGTGGAAAGTGGTCATTATTGGGCGTGGAAGCCAAGGAGTGCAACATTCACAAGAGGCCGGATACTATTTCGACAGGTACACGGAATTTGGAGAAGGAACCCGCCTTGCAATGCCAAAGACAATACTGCACGCCGGACTCATCGTCATTGAAGCCTGGTTCAGGGGCTACTAAGCGAGTCCTGGATTAGGGGGTCTCCGGACAGCCGGACTATATCCTTTGGCCGGACTGTTAGACTATGAAGATACAAGATTGAAGACTTCGTCTCGTGTCCGGATGGGACTCTACTTGGCGTAGAAGGCAAGCTAGGCAATACGGATATGGATATCTCCTCCTTTGTAACCAACCTTGTGTAACCCTAACCCTCTCCGGTGTCTATATAAACCGAAGGGTTTTAGTCCTAGAACAACAACCATAACATACAATCATACCATAGGCTAGCTTCTAGGGTTTAGCCTCTCTGATCTTGTGGTAGATCTACTCTCGTACTACCCATATCATCAATATTAATCAAGCAGGACGTAGGGTTTTACCTCCATCAAGAGGGCCCGAACCTGGGTAAAACATCGTGTCCCCTACCTCCTGTTACCATCCGGCCTAGACGCACAGTTCGGGACCCCCTACCCGAGATCCACCGGTTTTGACACCGACAGGGCCCATGAGGGTGGAGGGCGCGCCCAAGGGGTAGGCTCCATTTGATATTCTTTTTCTACGAAACCCTAAATAGGCAAAAAAAACAGCAATTCTGGGTTGGGCCTCCGGTTAATAGGTTAGTCCCAAAAATAATATAAAAGTGTATAATAAATCCCAATAATGTCCAAAACAAAATATAATATAGCATGGAACAATCAAAAATTATAGATACATTGGAAACATATCAGGCACCGGATAACCTGCTGGAGGCGCTACGAGGCGCCTCTATTGTGGATGCACACCGCGCCCTTATGGGCACGGTAGTAGAGAAGGTCCAGTTCGTGAAAAGCGGACTGACCGAAGCCTGCACTAGCCTTCTATCGGGATTTAAGGTAAGTAATGCGTTTGTAGGAAGAATATCACAGTATAGACAGTAGCCCCTGATGCCCTGTTTGGTGTTCGGAAAGAAGAAGCCGAACAGAGGATCGAAGAGAAAAAAAATCGCAGGAGTCTAACATAAGTTGTCTTTCTAAATAAGCAGGTGTCGCTGCAGGCTGCCACCGCTCATGCTGCAGAGGTCTCCGGACTGAAGCGGAAACTGGAGCGGGCCAAGGAAGAGCTCGGCCTCGTAAAGAAGCAGCTAGAGGATAGCTAAGGTATGTGATGATCTGCTGGTACCTTTTAAGAAAAAAATGAAAAATCCATCCAGACAGAGTTGTTGTGAACTTTATTAGGGGCCACGACCGAGGTGGTAGCCCTTAAGAAGGCGTTTGCCGAGGCCAAGGACAAAGCGGCCAAGGAGCGTGCCGTGAGTGAGAAGCACGAGGCCCAGGTCGGCGAGGCGCAGCAACAGCTCCAGGACGCGATCAAGAGATTTGAGTCCTTGGAGCGTGATTGTAAGGCGCAAGAGTCTGAACTGGCGATGGCCCGCCAGAGCGCACAGGATGCACGAGCTGAAGCCTAGAACACCCTCTAGGAAATTCAGGCGGCCAAGGAGATTATGGCGGGTAATTCTTTCACCATGCAAAGCAAGTATATAAAGGAAACGTTCCATGTACTTATCCGAGTTCGGGTTTTCCAGGGGCGTTTGCTGATCTGTCACGGAGTATATCAGATGCTACCGAGTATTACAAAGCCGAAGAAGGGATGTCTATGGAGAAGCTATTCTGGTCCCAGTATCTTGGACCCGAACATCTGTTGCCCTTCATCGACCAGCTGAAGCAGTTGGTCGAGCTGCATAAGTCGGCAGAGCTAGCCATGAAGGACCTGATAGTCCGGTTGTGGCTTGCTGAGCCTATACCTAGCAGCTATTTCAGGCTTGTTAAGCGGCTTGTAAATGTCTGTCCACGGCTCGAAACCGTGAAGCGGTCGGTCTGCATTTAAGGTGCGCGTATGGCCTTTGCCCGTGTCAAGATGCATTGGGCAAAGCTGGATGCCAAGAAGCTGATGACCAAGGGGCCGCCGGAGGGCAAAGAGCATTGTCGACCCGAGCTCTATTTTGATGGCGTCCTGGAGGGGTCCCGCCTTATGGCGGAACAATGTTTGAAGGATATCATTTTCCCATGAGAACATTTGTATTATCTTGTCCTGTAATGTGGGGTAGTGATGTTATGTATTATAATGCTTATGATTTACATTTTACCTCATGTGCGACCGTTTATGAAATCTGAGAGTTGACCAGTCGTCGGCTTCTGCCCCCACGTAGATAGTACGGGGGTGTTCGGGATAAATCTAAACACTCTTTACTCCACATTCTGGTCCTTAAAGGAGGTGTTTAGCGCAACGAACAAGGCAATCATACTATGCGGCCATTACCGCCCTCACTTAGCCGTAGGAGTTTGACAATTTCAAAAAGTTAGCGAAGCCCCTGGTATTCGGAAGTTTGAACTAGGGGCGTTATACATGCCTAATCGGAGGGACCGACTCTTCGCATGAAGCGGTAAAAATCTCTAACGATTTGGAACCTCTCGAACAGCTGACCGGCTCTCGCCGCATCATAACAGTCAGTTTTCGGCTTTCTCTACTGAGGTGCTCGTCCGGAAGGACCGGGACACAATCGCAGTAGTTCTCCCTTTACTACCCTAGCCGATATAGCGGAACGTAGGGTAGTAAGCACAGGAGCCGGGCAACCCAATTATTGACCAAAGACATGATTCGGAGCCGATGCGTATAGTGCTATAAGTTCGGGGTGCTGAACTATACTGAAAAAAGTGTTTGGACTTTTATTGCCGTAGAACGGGGTGTAATGAAGCCCCTAGTGCAGTAATACGTGACATGGTGTACGCGTGTAATATATAATATACACAAAGGTGAGGAAACAGGAAAAATTAAGTAATAAGCTGACGTCACCATTTATCAATCATTGTGATGTAATTAGTATGTCGAGGCGTACTTTGTGCGAGTAATGTGATAAGCAAGTAAAGCTATTTGACATGTCACAACCAAGGCCGAGCTACGTGCGGGTATGTAAAACAAGTATGGCAATCGTTTAATAGAGACCACCTGGGGATTCCCTTGTATGCCAGATCTTCTTGCCTCCTTGGTGTGTTCTGTAAGCGGGTCGTCCGTATAGACCTCGAAAAAAGAAAAGACCCGTGATAATAGAAAGAAAAAATAAAGGCGTGCGAATCCCAGGGTCGGTCAAGCCGTACTGCGGATCGCGAGTGAGTTATGCCTCCGTCAGTGCCCATGAGGTTTGAGTGCGTAATTATGTACGCGCGGTACGGGTGCCTCCTTCCTCATTGGGGCTGGGACGGAGGCCGAATTTACTAATTCAGCTCTTGACGAACCGAACTGCCCTTTTGCAGTGTAGTCCGGACCTTCTTGACGATGTCCAGGGGTTCGGCGGCCGGATTATGGTTCCGCTTTAGAAGGCCACTCTGTACTTCTGCTGCTAGGGCTGCGGTATGTTCCTCTATACAGAGGGAACGTTCCGTGTTTCCATTTACTGTAATGATGCCGCATGGACCGGGCATCTTGAGCTTGAGATAAGCATAATGTGGCACCGCGTTGAATTTGGCGAACGCGGTTCGTCCGACCAGTGTGTGGTAGCCGCTGCAGAAGGGGACGATATCAAAGATTAGCTCTTTGCTTCGGAAGTTATCCAGTGAACCGAAGACCACCTCCAGCGTGATCGAGCCCGTACAGCGGGCTTCCACGCCTGGTATAACTCCTTTAAAGGTAGTTAACATGGGCTTGATTCGTGAGGGATTAATGCCCATTTTGCATACTGTATCCTGATAGAGCAGGTTGAGGCTGCTACCAACGTCCATTAGGACTCGTGTCATGTGAAATCCATCGATGATTGGGTCCAGAACCAATGCGGCCGAACCGCCGTGATGGATACTAGTTGGATGATCACTATGACCGAAGGTGATCGGTAATGACCACCATGGTTTGAATTTTGGGGCGACTGGCTCTACCACGTAAACGTCCCTAAGTGCATGCTTGCGCTCCCTTTTCGGGATGTGTGTAGCGTATATCATGTTCACCATTTTGACTTGAGGCGGGAATTTCTTTTGCCCCCGTTGTTCGGCTGCCGAGGTTCCTCGTCTTCGTCCTTGCTCTACGATTCCCCTTCCTTGTTTCCGCTATTTACCTTGCTGGCTTGCTTAAGCACCCGACAATCTCTGGTAGTATGGTTGGCCGGTTTGTCTGGGGTGCCATGTATTTGGCAAGGATGATCGAGTATGCGGTCCAAGCTGGATGGTCCTCCGCCGTTCCTTTTAGGGATTCTTTCGCTGGCCGGATTTGGAGCCGATGAATCCGGCGTGAACTGTGGTGTCATTGGTGTTATCGCCATTGCTTCGGCGTTTGTGTCTGTTGCGTCGGAGCTTGCTGGTGCTATTTTTGGCCTCAGAGGGGCCTACTTCGTTGGCTGTGTTTGTGCTGCGAGCCAGTCAACTATCTTCTCCCATGCAAAAGCGGGTCATAAGTGTCATGAGGGCTGCCATGGATCTTGGCTTTTCTTGGCCGAGGTGGCGGGCTAGCCATTTGTCACGGATGCTGTGTTTGAAGGCCGCTAGGGCTTCGGCATTCGGACATTCAATGATCTGGTTCTTTTTGGTTAGGAACCTAGTCTAGAATTTTCTGGGTGATTCTCCAAGTTGTTGAACTATGCGGCTTAAGTCGTCGGCATCGGGTGGTCGGACATATGTACCTTGGTAGTTGTCAAGAAAGGCCTCTTCCAGGTCCTCCCAGCTGTTGATGGAATTCTCGGGCAGGCTATTCATCCACTGTCTAGCTGGCCCTTTGAGTTTCAGTGGAAGGTATTTGATGGCGTGGAGGTCGTCTCCCCGAGCCATGTGGATGTGGAGAATAAAGTCCTCAATCCATACTGCAGGGTCGGTTGTTCCGTCGTATGATTCGATATTGACAGGCTTGAACCCCTCGAGGAATTCGTGGTCCAGCACTTCATCTATAAAGCAAAGAGGGTGTGCGGCGCCTCTATATCGGGCCGCATCACGGTGCACCCCTGATGGAGTGCGTCTGCGGTTATCGGCCCGGGTGTGACTAGGTTTGTCACGCCTGAAACGGTAGCCATCATCCTGAGTCGGGGGGGTCCTCACGATCCGTATATTGATCTGGTGTGTCCTTCTCTGCTGTCCAGCTCCTGCCGAAGGTCGTATGTATGGTCCTGAGCTGTTCTGTTCCTGTTTTTGCAAGGTGGTGGGGCGGGCTGTTGTTCGGCCTGAGTTGTCGCTTTATCCCGACCGCAGGGTGGTCGGTCCGCCGCACTATCCCGACAGCGTGGTGGTTGGTCCGCATTGCGTGAGGGAGGTATGGGATTTGGTGCCTCCTCATAAAACTAAGGTAGCAGTCTATGCTTTGGGTAACTCTTGAATTAGCGCTCGAGGCCGTATTCTTCAGCTGCTAGGACGTCAGCCCACCTGTCAATGAGCAAGTTTTGATCAGCCTGGAGTTGTTGTTGTTTCTTTTTCAGGCTTCTGGCGGTAGCTATTAGCTGGCGCTTGAAGCGTTCCTGCTCTAGGGGTGCCTCAGGCACGATGAAATCCTCACTGCCGAGGCTCTCCTCATCTTCGGAGACTGGACAATAACTATCATCATCCGAGTCATTGGGTGTGGCCTGTTTATCAGGGTCATCTTGCCTGTTGTCTTGTTCCTTTTGTTTGGATGCGGCTCCAACAGGGTCTTCATTGTTTTTGGGCGTCGCCTGGAGTACCATTTCTCCGGTGCCAGTGTTGTCATTTTTTGAGCGGCGAGGCTTGGAGCGGTGTTTGGGGCGCCAGCGCTTGGACTGTATCCCAGAAGGCATGTCCGCGACTGGATCCCCTTTGTCATTGTTGCTAGCTTCTTTAGGTGTGTCGACCATGTACACATCGTATGAAGAGGTGGTCGTCCGACGTCCAGTGAATGGCGGGTCTTGGCCTTGCTCCATGTCGACATCGTCGTCCATACCGTCGATGTCTTCGGAGCCATAATCGAGCACGTCGGTTAAATCATGGACAGTGGCTATAAAGTGGGTGGTGGATGGGAAACAAAATTTCCCATCATCAGCCTCTGGTTTGAACCGAACAGAGTTCGGCTGTGAGTCCTTCTCCAAGGACAAATTATTTAAAGAGTTTAGCAAATCACCCAAGGGAGAGTGTTGGAAGATGTCTGCGGTGCTAAATTCGAAAATCAATAACCGATCCAGCTCGGTGTCCGCAGGCGTACCCGATTTGGAACTCATGGCCGGAGATGAGTTCGGAGTTCCATTGACGTAGATATCGTGGGGTGCCGAGTCCGTCTGCGGCTCCAACGCCGGAGACTCTATGGCTTCGGATGGCACAGTTTGCTCCGGTTCTAAGGACGTTGCAGCAGTAGGGACCATCCGCTGGATGTGATCCGGTGACAGATTTAGGTCATGTTCATTGGAGCGAGGGGGAGCGATCGCTGCGGTCTCAAATCCATTGAAGATCAAGTGTCCATGGGTATCCGCGACGTAGTTCAGGCTTCCAAACTTGACCTGGTGGCCATGGGCGTAGCTATCGATCTGCTCCAGATGGCCAAGCGAGTTGGCCCACAGTATGAAGCCACCGAACATGAAAATCTGTCCGGGGAGGAAGGTTTCTCCTTGGACAGCGTCGCTATAGATGATTGAAGGAGCCATCGAACCTTTCATGGACGGCACAGTGGAACTCTCAATGAAAGCACCAATGTTGGTGTCAAAACCGGCGGATCTCGGGTAGGGGGTCCCAAACTGTGCGTCTAAGATCGATGGTAATAGGAGACAGGGGACACAATGTTTATCCAGGTTCGGGCCCTCTCTATGGAGGTAATACCCTACGTCCTGCTTGATTGATATTGATGAATATGGGTGTTACAAGAGTTGATATATCACGAGATCGTGATGGCTAAACCCTAAAAGCCTAGCCTATATGACTATGGTAATGAATGTGTCCTTTCCGAACTATCCCCTCCGGTTTATATAGACACCGAGGCGATCTAGGGTTTACATAGAGTCGGTTACATAAGAAGGAATATTCATAGTCGGTCGCCAAGCTTGCCTTCCACACCAAGGAGAATCCAATCCGGACTCAGGTATAATCTTCGGCCTTCATGTCTTCACAGCCCATCAGTCCGGCCCATGGATAATAGGTCGGACGCCTGAGGACCCCTTAGTCCAGGACTCCCTCACCCCCTTTAAGAGAGCTTGTAAATTTCTCATACCGATGTGGGCTAGCCTATGGTGCCATGGCCACCCCACGTTGGCCTTGGCCATTAGGCATGTTGCAAGATGAGTTTTCTCTTTTGAGAAATCAACCACGTAAAGATTGTCTTCAACATGCCCAACAAAGACCACTTTGAGATTGCTTCTCTTAAAGACGGTCACATGGAATTCACCGAAATGTGAATCATAACTGGCACGTGCCAATTGAATAGTTGAAAGTAAATTGTAGTGAAGGGATTGGACAAGCATGACATTTGAAAGTGAGGAATCATTAGAGATTACCACTCTTCCCAAACCCAATACCTTTCCCTTGCTATTGTCACCAAAAGAGAAGTTCAAAGAGGCCTTGAGTGAATCAATGAACTCTAGAAACATCTCCCTTTCTCCGGTCATATGATTGGTGCATCCACTATCGATCACCCATTGTTTTCCACCGGAGACATAGTCCTACAAGAATCAAGTTTTGGTTATAGGTACCCATTTTGCAATGGGTCCTGGAGAGTTAGCAACAAGTGTCTTGGGGACCCAAATAGTCCAAGCATAATCATCATAGTTAGTGCCAACAAATTTTGCAAAAGTATAGCCATCATCTCCTCTCATGTGGACATAAGATGGATTGTTCTTGCCAGCAAAATTCTTGGGAATGGCCTTGTCCCTAGTGACCTTGCCACTCCCAACAACCCCCTTTTTCTTCTTCGTATCCTTGTGCCCTTCTTGCACAAACACTACCTTTTGGGGAGGGGAAGGAGTCGGACCGATCTTCTTCTTGTTGTTCTTCTTTTTCTTACCATTCTTGGATGCGGGATCAAACCCAACTCCCTCCTGGAAACACACTCCTTTTGGTTGCTCAAGAGGTCATTAAGGTTTTTCTCCCCTTGGATGCATGATACAAGCCCTTTATCAATTTGAGCCTTCAACTTCTTATTCTCCTCTTGGAGAGAGGTGCAATCATGAACAAAGTTAGCCGTACAAGCATCATCATTTAAATCTATATGAGGTACAGAAGTGAGAGCCTTAATGGTTGTAGCTTTAAGTTGAGCATAAGAATCAGTGAGGAGAATGAGGTCACCTTTGACAACGTTGGAACTAGTCACAAGGAACTCATGTTCCTCAACAAGTCCCGTGTGATCAACTAGAAGCTTCTCAACTCTAACATTAAGGGCATCTTTGTTCTCAAGAGCAAGTTGCAAGGCATCATTGCTTTTAACAAAGTCAATTTGATGAGCCGACAAGGCTTCCTCAAGTGATGCTCTCATGACACTCTCTTCATTTAGTTCATGCTCGAGGAGATCGACTCTCTCTTTTTCCTCTATGAGGAGGTTTTCAACGTTCTCAGTAAAGTCATCGCGTTCAGCAAGTGACTTAAGGAGATCGCCAAAACGAGCACGAGCTTCACCATGAAGAGTTATCATGAAAGCCATTAAGGATTCCTCATCATTATCCATGCCCTCATCACACTCATCCTCCACTATCTCACATGAGACATTGGGAGTGTAGATGTCGGGTTTCTTAGATTTGGACTTAGTTTTTACATCTTTGGCCATAAGGCACCGATGAGTGAAAGGCGTGTCCTCATTTGGAGAGTCGAAGAGACCGATGGTGGAGGAGGAGGTAGTGGCATGCATGTCAATGGTGGTTGTGCCCACTTGATCATCATCACCGTCATCTTCATCTCCGGACATGTATTCTTCATGAACAAGAGCCTTGTCATCCTTCCTCTCTGCAAACTTGGTGAACTTCTTTTTCTTGAGCACAAGCTTCTCAAATTTGTCTTCACGTCTCTCATACGTACAATCATGTACAAAGTGTCTTGGGCTATCACAATTATAGCATTTCCTTCGTCCCTTTGTTTGCCATGGTCCCGGAGTACTTTTTGACTAAAGGGGACAAGTCTTCTGCAAAGTCATTTTTCGGGCAAGAGGTGTCAACATCTTCCTCGCATATCTCTTCACTCACTTCTTCATCCCTTGAGGGTTGGCTCATCACTTTCTTGGCCTTCAAGGAAAGATTGGAGTTCTTGGTTGCTTGAGCAATTGCAAAGGTCTTCTTGGACTTGGTATCCAAAAGAACATGAGTTGAGAAAGTGGAAACAACTTGAGTCGCGGTCAACTTGTGATAATTCAGACGTTGATGTATCATCATGACCATGGTATGTTTCGTGAGAACCATAGCATCTATGAACTTGTCCTTGATGAAGTTGTCATTTGCCCAAGTGCACCCAAAGGTTCTAAAGTTGAGCACAACGGAGTTCAACCTTCGTTAGACCTCTTCCGCGGACTCACCCTCATTCCTCACAAAGAGATTGACTTCTTACTTGAGCAAAGCCAATCGAGATCTTCAAATTTCTTCATCTCCTTGGAGTGCCTCCTCAAGGCAATCCCATATCTCCTTTGCGGTTTTAAGGAGAGCAATGGAGTCACTATAGCCTTCGGTCACAGCGGTGCCCAACATGTTGTGTGCGGTTGCATTGAGTTGGTCATAAACCGCTTCTCTTGTGGTGAGATTCATTGGGTCCTTGGGGTTGAATCCATTGACCACAATCCACCACAGTTGAGTTGACGCACTGCGCATGTAAGAGTCCATATATAGCTTCCACTTAGCAAACACATTAGCTTTCAAAGGGGGCGGAGGCCTAACAGGATTAATGCGAGGATGTTGCAAAGGTTGAGGTGAGTAAAAAGGTTCCATGACATTGTACTTGGGAACTTGAGTACGAGGCAGAGATGCAAGAGGTTCTCTTGAGTCACAGCATCATGAATGGCATTTGGATCAAATGAGTTTGATGCGGATGACGATGGCTGTAAGCGAGCATCAATTTCCTCCTTGACCGAGGACCGAACTTCTTTCAACATAGAGGCTTTGAGGTCCGCAAACATTGAAAGAATATAGGCCACGATCAAAGGAGCATCCCGGGTTAGTAGGAGCGGCGGGAGCAAGGACCGGGCACCAACTGCCTTGGTCATGGCGGGGGGAAGGTTTTGACCATCCTCCACAATGGGTGTGCCACCTCCCTCATTCCCTAGATCGACTGTATCCTCTAAGGTTGTCAAACCTTATATTAGAGAACGAGGCTCTGATACCAATTGAAAGGATCGATATGGTCGACTAGAGGGGGGTGAATAGGAGACTACAAATTTTAATCTTTCTTATCAATTTTAAGGCTTAGCGGATAAATAGGGTTCAGTAGATATGCAACTAGGTGAATGCAACCTATATGACAAGCAAGCTCCAAGCTAAATATGCTAGGCAACAATCTAAGTAGCAAGCCAACAAGCATACAAAGCAAAGTAAGGTGCGGGAAAGGATTAACCACAAGTGAGACGAGGATGTGGATTTTATCCCGAAGTTCACTCTTCCTTGGGGAAGAGATACTCTCCGTTTGGAGCAGTGCCGGAGCCAAAGCTTGCAGAAAGCCACCGAAGGCTCACCATAATCTCCTTCGAGTCACCCCTAACAGATGAGCCTCGAATCACTCGGGGTTGGTCTTGAAGGTGACCACCACACCTTTACAAACTTCTCTGGAGCACACCACAAGCAAAGGAAGCTTCCGGAGGAACTTCTAATCGCCTAGGAGCCCAAGCTCCAAGATTAACAAGTCAATGGGGAAGAAAGGTTGCGAGGAACGCGATTTGGTTTGGTCAAGATGTAGATCGGGTCTTGCTCTCCCAATTCAAGGTAGTCAGAATCCTGACTCGGCTGCTAGAATCCTGTGACTTCACGACCCTACGGAAGCATGTCGATCCAAGTCCCACTATGAATCCAGATCAGGTAGAATCCATGTTGAGTCACGATCCAAATCATAGAATCCTGTAGAAAATTGTAGAATCCCGATTATGCTATGGACTATATCAGATTCTACTAATTTATCTAAGCCATATGTTTAGTTGTAGCACAATCTATGCCATTATCCATATCCCTTTTCACATGACTCATGACCCTTTATTCCCCTCCCAAGCCCAAACACTCAGCCGTTAACACCTTTGATCTGGCTCTCTGAAACCCTAGATCGAATTTGAGGATCGGGCTTGTTGACAGATGGAATTGACGTGAGAAGGAGGATGCATCAATATTGATCAGAGAAGGAGAGCAAGACCCTTCAAGGTTCAACACTACAGGTCAGCTATACAAGTGATCGCCCATTCACATACTCTAATAAACCTCCTAAGTAAATTTTGTATGTTGAAGATTTAAATGTTTATATATTTCCCTCCCATATATGTTCCATAAATGTAAGCTAGCATTGATGTGTACGTTTTTTGCTCTATATTTAGTGTTAAACTCTATAGATCCCATATAAATTTCTGGCGTGGATAGAAAATATCTTATTTGCGTAAATCTAGTATAATCCTCGATTCCACGACTCGATACTATGACTCGATTTTGTCCAAGGAAAATCGATCTAGCTCTGAATCCTGGCTCTGACTACCTTGTCCCACTCCCCAAAGTTTCAACAAGTTTGGGTGGAGGGATTGAGAGTATTGAGCAAAATGAGGTGTAGCAATGGTGGAGCTCAACAAGACATTAGGGTTCAGGATGGAGGAAGAAGAAGGGGAGGGGGTTTATAGTGTGTGACCCGGGGTGGCCGTTTCTGCCCATTGGACCCCGTGCGCATGGGCTAAGTCAGCCCCGTGTGCACGGGGTACTCAGAGACTTTCACACCACCCCGTGCGCATGGGGGCCAAAAGACCTCGTGCACACGGGATACCCAGAGAGCTTACGCAGTACCCCGTGCGCACGGGGGTCAAAAGACCCCATGCGCACGGGGTACCCAGAGAGTTACGTAGTACCCCATGTGCACGGGGGTCCAAAGACCCCGTGCGCACAGGGTACCCAGTAACTTTCTGTCATAAGCTTTCTGAGTACCACATGCACGCGCACTAGAATTTTAGGTGGTAGGAATGGGTGGGCTAGTGTATATGGTTCGGCAATGGTATTCCCACACAACTTTCATCCACACAAACCCCTCTTAATAGTGCGATATTTTCTACGACTCAAAGCAAACCAAAAACTAAACCTTCGACTCGTCGGAACACCACGCCTTTGTCCTTTTTGAATTGGTGGGTTGCACATCTCCATCACGAAGCACTTGGAACCAATATCCCGAGGTTAAATCTAGCAACCAATATAAGTTCAACTAACCACATTGTCATCACACCAAAATATAGTTTAAGTGTCACTTGCACTTTCACAAAGTGGTATGGAAGTAACAGTAATGGTAGCAATAGTAACCGTAGCAGTTTTGTAGTGATTGTAATAGCAGTAGTAACGGAAGTAACTTAGCAAAGATCAATATGTGAAAAGCTCATAGGCATTGGATCGACGATGGATAATTGTGTTGGATAATATTCATCATGTAGCAATCATAACCTAGGGTGACACAGAACTAGCTCCAATTCATCAATATAATGTAGGCATGTATTTCGTATATAGTCATACATGCTTATGGAAAAGAACTTGCATGGCATCTTTTGCCCTACCCTCCCGTGGCAGCGGGGTCCATAAGGAAACTAAGGGATATTAAGGCCTCCTTTTAATAGAGAACCGGACCAAAGCATTAGCACTTGGTGAATACATGAACTCCTCAAACTACGGTAATCACCGGAAAGAATCACAATTATTCTCACCTTGGGGTATGCGGATCATAACATGTAATAGGTGTCTACAACTTGCAAGATAGGATCAAGAACTCACATATATTTATGAAAACATAATAGGTTCAGATCTGAAATCATAGCACTCGGGTCCCAGTGACAAGCACTAAGCATAGCAAAGTCATAGCAACATCAATCTCAGAACATAGTGGATACTAGGGATCAAACCCTAACAAAACTAACTCGATTACATGATAAATCTCATCCAACCCATCACCGTCCAGCAAGCCTACGAAGGAATTACTCACTCCCGGCAGTCAGCATCATGAAATTGGCAATGGAGGAAGGTTGATCATGATGATGGTGATGGATTCCACCCTCCGGAACCCCGAACGGACTCCAGATCAGCCCTCCCGATGAAGAACATGAGGTGGCGATGGCGGCTTCGTATCGTAAAACACAATGAATCATTCTCTCTAGGTTTTTTCTCCGCGAATAGGTATATATGGAGCTGGAGTTAGGGTTGTAGTCAGTCTAGGGTGCCCACAAGCCAGGGGCACACCCCAGGGGGGTAGGCGCGCCCCTACGCTTGTGGCCCCTGGATGGCCCTCTTTGGTATCTTTTTCTGCCAGTATTTTTTATATATTCCAGAAATATTCCCGGAAATTTTTAGGTCAATCCGAGAACTTTGATTTCTGCACAAAAGTAACACCATGGCAATTCTGCTGAAAATAGCGTCAATCCAGGTTAGTTCCATTCAAATCATGCAAATTAGAGTCCAAAACAAGGGCAAAAGAGTTTGGAAAAGTAGATACGATGGAGACGTATTAGCCGAGCATGTTTAGAAGCTCTTTTGTCCACCTGAAATAACTTCAGTTGCTCTTCAACATATTCATCCATGAAATCATCGCTAAGACCTGATGGACAATAGTTCCCTGGCATTCAGCAGGAAGAATGTGACAATGTTAGTCTTTGCTTGGGTAGGAGTTTTTCAGCGTTGTTGTCTTCAAACGGATGACATAGAACTGAGAAACTACCGGTGATTACAACGCCACTGATTGGTTATAATTCCTCTACCCACTTGTCGGTGCACTAAGATATGGGTACCTTAGTACCCTGACTTGTGCACAGGCTGTTGTAGCCTTCCCGTCGACAAGGCTTGCCAGAGGACTACTGCATACAAGACTCAAGATAACAATATACAAGACCATGAATAAGACCTCCTGACAGTGCAGCAACCCGACCTTAGACGGTTAAGTCTTTGTGCTTAAGTGTCATCCCTGGATCGGTATTGCTGAAACACACAGTACTCGAGGATTTATAACAGAGTTCAATCACACACTTATTACATCGATTGTCTCAATAGAGAACTTAATACAATAATATGGCTAAAGGCCATCTAAATAAGATAACAACGGAAGCTTCAAAGGTAGAAGAGTCCATCCAACTCCACGGAAAAACTGAGTGCATGACAACGACCTAGCGCACCTTACTCTTTGTCTGAAAATTCTGCAACATAATACGTTGCAGCCTGTGTAGGTCAACACATGGAATATGCTGGCAAGATAACACTATAGAGCAATGAACAAGTAACAGCTATAACTGCATGCATATATGACTGGTGGAGGCTCTATGGTTATCATTTGCATAAAGCTGGTTTTTCCCTACAACAAAGGAATATATTGTATTTAACTACTAAGTTTGTTGAAACATTGAGATGGTAACCCCAACTCAATCCCAAGTAAAAGTTAACAACCCAACCAATTAATTAAGTAGAGTGATGAGATCAAATCAATAGTTCAAGTACTAGATACTCAAGATGTCCATAACCGGGGACACGACTAATCATGATTATTTTGTACACTCTGCAGAGGTTTGTGCACTTTTCCCCACAAGACTTGAGCTCCTCTATTGTATTTCTTGCACTACATGGTGTTTAAGAAACTGATGACTGAGACACAGTCTTTCCGAAGAGGTCCCCTTAACCGATAGATAGGCCGGTACACCTACAATCCCCTACATCTGCTAGCCCATCATGGAAAGGATTCCCACAACTTACTCAACTATGCCAGAGCCCATAATGGCATGTGGCTGCACATGGAAGTTTCTAGCATGAATAATCTTATGATCCCTTTGAGCCTGGGTGGCAAACAATAGGATGATCACACGGATTCCCCGGGATCTCCTTGGACAACACATGATTCCCCAGGTGCCCACAAACCAATCCACCCAGATGTGTATTAAAGTAGCCACCTTAAGTTAAACCTTAGTAAACAATAACTCTCACAACTTCCATGAATTCTCTCAAAACCCAATCCACGTCTATGAGCATAGCATAGCAGTATAAGCATAACGTAGTAACTCCCAGGGTTTGATATAAGACAATAGGTGCTACCTCATCAACTACTTCCCAATACCCACATGTTAAACAAGTCCTACTCATGCAATGTTTGAGGGTTGAAACTAATGCATAAAAACTGGGTAATGAATGGATATGATCAAAGTGTTACTTGCCTTGCTGACGATTGGAAAACCCTAGAGATTCGTAGTAGCAAGCCTTGCACTCCGGAAACTCTATCGTGAACAAACAATAACATACATAAGCACTCAAGCATAATATGCAAAGGTAAAACCAAGAGAAAAGATCTGAACAGAAAGTTCAAGAGTAGAGCTTCGATTTGCAAAAAGAATCAATCGAATCGGAGTTACGAAACTCAAACTACGATCAAAAGAAGTTCAAAATCAAATCTGCTTGAAACCAAATTTTAAATTGTCAAAACCATGTTCAAGTTGATTATCTGGATAGAGGGGATCGTGACGAAGATTCTGGCATTGGTTTCACTGGATTTGGATAAACAAGCAAAAAGTAACGAGGGTTTAGAGATCAGGAACTAATCTGTAAGAAAAGTATTCGCGGATTGGTCCCTAGCTGAAAATAAAAATAAAAAGAAAAATATATCGGACGAACGTCTGCTAACAGAGACTAACGAACGAAAACCATTCGCTATTAGAAACTAACAGGTGAACGTTCATCAACTAACGAAATAAAACAAAAAACGATCTAAAAATAGAAAAAATGAACGGTTTATACCGGAGAAATCCGACGGCGGCGGGGTTCGGCGACACGCGTTAGCGACGAAGCGGGGCAGCTCCAGTGGCAGCAGGGGGCGACGGCGGCGTGGGCGGCGACGGCGGCGATGGCAACGGTGGTGCGGCGGTGCGGCGGCTCGGCAGGGGGGCTAAGGCGGCGGCAGCTTGATGAGGGGAGAGGGAGGCGGGGCGGCTTCGGCTTATAAAGCCCGGGGAGGGGCGGTGGCTTGGGCGAGGGGGCGGCGGAACGGGAGTCTGAGCCGGACTCCCCAGGCGGCGGCCGCGGCGGCGGGGACTCCTCCCGAGCGGGGAAGGAGGTGGTGCGCGAGCTGGGCCGTGGCCCAGCTTCGGTTGGGCCGGCCCAGGAACTTTTTTTTAATAAATTTCACCGTGGAAGAAAAATCCTAATAAAAAATAAAAATATAAAAAATACCAGAAACAATTTTCACCGTCCAAACCTAATATTTAGGACAAGATGAACATTTTTCTGGACTAAAAATGCAATTTTCAAAAATGCATGTTTTTCTCTAATTCAAGTAAAATAGCAAATAAAATACAAATAAAAATAATTTGATTTTAAAATTTCTTCTCCAAAATTTATTTTCTGTTTGAAGAAGTCATTTTATCTTCTCTCATTTGTTATTGGAAATAATTGGAGAGAAAATATAAAGATCAAATTGATCCTTTCTTCAAATTTGAAATAAATTCAAATATGAAAATTTAGTGAAACCTCCAACTCTCTCCTTGGGTCCTTGAGTTGCTTAAGATTTCTAGGATCACAACCAAATGCAAATAAAAATATGATATGTATATGATGACCTATGTATAACATCCAAATTGAAAATTGGGATGTTACAAACCTACCCCCTTAAGATGAATCTCGCCCTCGAGATTCGAGTTGGCTAGAAAATAGGTGTGGGTGGTCTTTCCATAGGTCTTCCTATCGTTCCCAGGTGGCTTCCTCCTCGGTATGGTGGCTCCACTAAACTTTGCAAAACTTGATAATCTTGCTGCGTGTAACTCAGCTGGCAAACTCGAGAATCTTGACCGATTTCTCCTCGTAAGTTTGGTCACTCTCCAACTGAATTGCTTCCAAGGGCATTGTATCTCTTAGAGGTATATTGGCCATCTCTGCATGGCACTTCTTCAACTGAGAAACGTGAAACACATCATGAACTCCTGACAGTCCTTCTGGTAACTCCAACTTGTACGCCATTACTCCCATACGTTCCAACACTCGATATGGTCCTACAAATCTTGGGGCTAATTTTCCTTTGACTCCAAATCGTTTAACTCCTCTAAGTGGTGACACACGAAGATATGCTCTGTCTCTGACTTCGTAGACTACCTCCTTGTGTTTGGTGTCCGCATAACTCTTCTGCCTGGACTGAGCTATCTTCAGTCTATCACGAATCAACTTAACCTTCTCCTCAGACTCCTTGATTAAATCTGGTCCGAACAACTGACGGTCTCCAACTTCATCCCACATCAATGGTGTCCTGCACCTCCTTCCATACAAGGCTTCAAAAGGGGCCATCTTCAAACTAGCCTGATAGCTGTTGCTGTATGAGAACTCTGCGTAAGGCAAATTATCATCCCAACTAGATCCATAATCTAGCGCACAAGCTCTCAACATGTCCTCCAGAATCTGATTGACTCTCTCGGTCTGTCCATCTATCTGTGGATGAAAGGCTGTGCTGAACTCTAGCCTAGTACCCAAAGTCTGGTGCAATTGATTCCAAAACTCCGAGGTAAATTGTGTTCCTCTATCTGATAAGATGTTCCTCGGAACCCCATGCAGACATACGATCCTGGTCATGTATGATAACCCGCAAGTATAGGGGATCGCAATAGTTTTCGAGGGTAAAGTATTCAACCCAAATTTATTGATTCGACACAAGGGGAGCCAAAGAATACTCTCAAGTATTAGCAGCTGAGTTGTCAATTCAAGCACACCTGGAAACTTAATATCTGCAGCAAAGTGTTTAGTAGCAAACTAATATGATAGTAGTGATAACGGTAGCAAAAGGTAACAGTAGTAAAAGTAATGTTTTTGGTATTTTGTAGTGATGATAGCAATAGCAACGGGAAAGTAAATAAGCGAAGAACAATATATGGAAACCTCGTAGGCAATGGATCAGTGATGGAGAATTATGCCGGATGCGGTTCATCATGTAACAGTCATAACCTAGGGTGACACAGAACTAGATCCAGTTCATTGATTTAATGTAGGCATGTATTCCGAATATAGTCATATGTGCTTATGGAAAAGAACTTGCATGACATCTTTTGTCCTACCCTCCCGTGGTAGCGGGGTCCTTACGGAAACTAAGGGATATTAAGGCCTCCTTTTAATAGAGAACCGGAACAAAGCATTAACACATAGTGAATACATGAACTCCTCAAACTACGGTCACCACCGGTAAGTATCCCGATTATTGTCACTTCGGGGTTAACGGATCATAACACATAATAGGTGACTATAGACTTGCAAGATAGGATCTAGAACACTCATATATTGATGAAAACATAATAGGTTCAGATCTGAAATCATGGCACTCGGGCCCTAGTGACAAGCATTAAGCATAGCAAAGTCATAGCAACATCAATCTCAGAACATAGTGGACACAAGGGATCAAACCCTAACAAAACTAACTCGATTACATGATAGATCCCATCCAAACCATCACCGTCCAGCAAGCCTACGATGGAATTACTCACGCACGGCGGTGAGCATCATGAAATTGGTGATGGAGGATGGTTGATGATGACGATGGCGACGGATTCCCCTCTCCGGA
Source organism: Triticum dicoccoides (assembly GCF_002162155.2). Lineage (NCBI taxonomy): Eukaryota > Viridiplantae > Streptophyta > Magnoliopsida > Poales > Poaceae > Triticum > Triticum dicoccoides. Next base: position 340,387,407 of record NC_041388.1, on the reverse strand, counting down.
GCCCCGAACGGACTCCACATCATCCCTCCCGAGAGGTTTTAGGGCTTGGCGGCGGCTCTGTACCGTAAAACGCGATGATTTCTTCTCTCTAATTTTTTTCTCCCCGAAACTCAATATATGGAGTTGGAATCAGAGAGGCAACAGGGGGCCCACGAGGTAGGGGGCACACCATAGGGGGGCAGGCGCGCCCCCCACCCTCGTGGAAAGGTGGTGGGCCCCCTGGCCTTCATCTTTTGCAGGTATTTTTCTTATTTTCTGAAAAGTGGCTCCGTGAAGTTTCAGGTCATTCCGAGAACATTTGCTCCTGCACATAAAAAACACCATGGTAATTCTGCTGAAAACAGCATCGGTCCGGGTTAGTTCCATTCAAATCATGCAAGTTAGAGTCCAAAACAAGGACAAAAGTGTTTGGAAAAGTAGATACGTTGAAGACGTATCAACTCCCTCAAGCTTAAACCTTTGCTTGTCCTCAAGCAATTCAGTTGACAAACTGAAAGTGATAAAGAAAAACTTTTACAAACTCTGTTTGCTCTTGTTGTTGTAAATGTAAAGCCAGCATTCATGTTTTCAGCAAAGATTATAACTAACCACATTCACAATAACGCATAGGTATCAAGTTTACTCATATCAATAGCATATTCAACTAGCGATCCATAATAATAAATCGCAGATGACAACACTTTCTCAAAACAATCATAATATGATATAACAAGGTGGTATCTCGCTAGCCCTTTCTGAGACTGCAAAACATAAATGCAGAGTACCTTTAAAGACCAAGGACTGACTAGACATTGTAATTCATGGTAAAAGAGATCCAGTCAAGTCACACTCAATGTAAACTAACGTAATGGATGCAAATGACAGCGGTGCTCTCCAACTAGTGCTTTTTAATAAGAGGATGATGACTCAGCATAAAAGTAAATAGATAGGCCCTTCATAGAGGGAAGCAGGGATTTGTAGAGGTGCCAGAGCTCGGTTTTGAAACAGAGGTGAATAATATTTTGAGCGGTATACTTTCATTGTCAACATAACAACCAAGAGATGGCGATATCTTCCATGCTACACACATTATAGGCGGTTGCCAAACAGAATGGTAAAGTTTATACTCCCCCTTCCACCAACAAGCATCAATCCATGGCTTGCTCGAAACAACGAGTGCCTCCAACTAACAAGAGTCCCACGGGGAGTTTTGTTTGCAATTATTTTGATTTAGTTTGCATAAAGCATGGGACTGGGCATCCCAGTGACCAGCCATTTATCTCGTGAGTGTGGAGCAGAGTCCACTCCTCTTGAGAATAACCTGCCTAACATGGAAGATACGGACATCCCTAGTTGATACATGAGCTATTCGAGCATACAAAATAGGATATTTATTTGAAGGTTTAGAGTTTGGCACATACAAATTTACTTGGAATGGTAGGAAGATACCGTATATAGGTAGGTATAGTGGACTCATGTGGAATAAGTTTGGGGTTTAAGGGATTGGATGCACAAGCAGTATTCTCGCTTAGTACAAGTGAAGGCTAGCAAAAGACTGGGAAGCGGCCAGCTAGAGAGCGACAACAGTCATCAACATGCATTAAAATTAATCAACACCGAATGCAAGTATGAGTAGGATATAATCCACCATGAACATAAATATCGTGAAGGCTATGTTGATTTTGTTTCAACTACATGCGTGAACATGCGCCAAGTCAAGTCACTTAAATCATTCAGAGGAGGATACCACCCTATCATACCACATCATAACAATCTCAATAGCATGTTGACACGCAAGGTAAACCATTATAACTCATAGCTAATCAAGCATGGCACAAGAAACTATGATCTATAGTTGTCATTGCAAACATGTTTATTCATAATAGGCTGAATCAGGAACGATGAACTAATCATATTTACAAAAACAAAAGAGGTCGAGTGCATACCAGCTTTTCTCATCTCAGTCAATCCATCATATATCATCATAATTGCCTTTCACTTGCATAACCGAATAGTGTGAATAATAATAATAATAATAATAATAATAATAATAATAGTGCACGTGCATTGGACTAAGATGGAATCTGCAAGCATTCAATAAACAGGAGAAGACAAGGCAATATGGGCTCTTTTGTGAGATAAACAATAATGCCTATAAGAGCCACTTCAACAATTTAATCATGGTCTTCTCCTATCGACCCCCAAAGAAAATAAAAGAAATAAAACTATTTACATGGGAAAGCTCCCAACAAGCAAAAGAAGAACATGAAATCTTTTTAGGTTTTCTTTTTAATTACTACTACAAGCATGGAAATTAAACTAACTAAAAGCTACACTATTTTTTTGTTTTTTCTTAAGGTTTATTAAACACACAAGAAGAAAGCATAAAAAGGAAAATAAACTAGCATGGATGATACAATGAAAAAGTATGAGCACCGACATCTAGCAATGAGTGTGTGAACATAAATGTAATGTCGGTGGGAAATACGTACTCCCCCAAGCTTAGGCTTTTGGCCTAAGTTGGTCTATGGCCACAACTGGCCTGGTGGATATCCATAATAGTAGCTGGGGTCGTACTGCGATGCAGCAGCTATCGCCTGCTGAGCTGCAACGTGGCGACGAGCGGCCTCCTCTCTCCTCTTGTACTCATCTGCCTCCTCTCTAGTGATAGTATATCTTCCTCTTGCCTGATAATCAAAGAAGGCAGGAGCAAGGAGAGTAATATGGACAGCACGTTGTCTGTCAAAGATTAGTCGATACTGGAGAGGTGATTCATTCCTCTCAACAAACTGGTGGTGAACCATAGCATTAAAGTCTAGGTAAGCAAGTGGTAATTCAATATCATCTTCGTGTATGGCCACACCAAGAAAATTAGCTATGTGGGTTGCATAAATTCCTCCAAAGAAATCTCCATTAAATCTATTAAGATGCAACCTACGTGCAACAATGGCTCCCAAATTATAAGATTGATTTCCTAACACAACACTCCTAAGAATACTGAGGTCAGGGACACACATGTGACATGCCTCATCTCTACCATTAATGCATCTACCTATGAAGAGAGCAAAGTAATGTATACTAGGAAAGTGAATGCTCCCTATGGTAGCTTGTGTAATATCTCTAAATTCTCCCACAGTTATGCTAGCAAGAAAATCTCTAAATTCAGATTTCGAGGATCCCTTATACTACCCCATTGTGGAAGTTTGCATGCAGTGGTAAAATCCTCTAAGTCCATAGTGTAAGATTTATCATAAAGATCAAACAGGACAGTTGGAGAACTACGTGAAGTTGAAAATTTAAACCTCCTCACAAAGGAACTAGTGAGATTGTGATACTGGCTGCACTTCTCTTCCTCGAAGCTCACAAGATCAGCGTTACGCAAATGCACGTTAAATTCTTCTTTAATTCCCGCTCGATCCATAAAGTTCTCGGAGGGCCATTCACAAGGACGCACTGGAGCGTTTCTTGGTGGCTCGTCATCAGCATCACGCATTGCAAGCCTGGGTCCTTGCTTCCTTGAAGAACCACCTTGGAACATTTTCCTAAGCATATTTCTTCCTCTGAAAAATTCTGAATTTTTTTAGTAACTTCAAAATAAAAGTAAACCAAACTCAATAATATTGATAGCAACTACTCCTACAAGTGCCTAGGGCCTATATCATGCATCAAAACTACTTTTGACCATATAAATTTGACATGCAAGCTCAAGAACAGGGTCACCTAAGCAGCAAAAATTTGCAATGAATAAAGCACTAGAAAAAAACTAATTGGACCAATGGAGGAGTCAGATACCAAGGAACAATCTCCCCAAGCAGTTTCGTGAGAAGTGCTTTGAGCAAGGAGATCGAAAATGGCAGCAAGATGAGCTAGAACTCGGGTTTGAGCTAGTTATTCGTGTTTGTGGGAGGAAGAAGAAGTGTGTGGGTGAAAGGATAAGTGGAGGAGGGCCACTGTGGGCCCACGAGGCAGGGGCGCGCCCAGGGGGGTAGGGCGCGCCCTCCACCCTCGTGGGCAGGTGGTTGGCCCCCTTGCTGTGTTCTCAGTGCCAAATATTCTCAAATATTCTAGAAAAAATCATATTTAAATTTCAGGGCATTTGGAGAACTTTTATTTTTGAGGTATTTTTATATTGCACGGATAATCAGATAATAGACAGGAAAATATTTATTTTATTTAATTTAATATAAATAACAGAAAGTAAAAGTGGGGTACAGAAGGTTGTGCCTTCTAGTTTCATCCATCTCATGATCATCAAAAGGAATCCACTAACAAGGTTGATCAAGTCTTGTTAACGAACTCATTATGAATAACATGGAACCGGAGAAATTTCGAATAACACTACGTTACCTCAATGGGGATATGCACATCCCCAATAATAAGAACATCATATTTCTTCTTGACAATAGGAAGAGGAAATTCAAAACCTCCAAATATAATCAATGGAATTTTTCCAATAGAGTTGATACTATGAACTTGAGGTTGTTTCCTCGAAAAGTGTATCGTATGCTCATTGCCATTAACATGAAAAGTGACATTGCCTTTAGTGCAATCAATAACAGCCCCTGCAGTATTCAAAAAGGGTCTTCCAAGAATAATAGACATACTATCATCCTCGGGAATATCAAGAATAACAAAGTCCGTTAAAATAGTAAAGTTTGCAACTACAACAGGCACATCCTCACAAATACCGACAGTATAGCAGTTGATTTATCAGCCATTTGCAAAGATATTTTAGTAGGTGTCAACTTATTCAAATCAAGTCTACGATATAAAGAGAGAGGCATAACACTAACACCGGCTCCAAGATCACATAAAGCAGTTTTAACATAATTTCTTTTAATGGAGCATGGTATAGTGGGTACTCCGGGATCTCCAAGTTTCTTTGGTATTCCACCCTTAAAAGTATAATTAGCAAGCATGGTGGAAATTTCAGCTTCCGGTATCTTTCTTTTATTTGTAATGATATCTTTCATGTACTTAACATAAGGATTGGTTTTGAGCATATCAGTTAATTGCATACGCAAAAAGATAGGTCTAATCATTTTAGCAAAGCGCTCAAAATCCTCATCATCCTTTTTCTTGGATGGTTTGGGAGGGAAAGGCATGGGTTTCTGAACCCAAGGCTCTCTTTCTTTACCATGTTTCCTAGCAACAAAGTCTTTCTTATCATAACGTTGATTCGTTGATTGTGGGTTATCAAGATCAACAGCAGGTTCAATTTCTACATCATTATCATTACTAGGTTGAGCATCATTATGAACATTATCATTAACATTACCACTAGTTTCAGGTTCATTACCAGATTGTGTTTCAGCATCAGAAATAGAAATATCATTTGGATTCTCAGGTTTTTCAATAACAGGTTCACTAGAAGCATGCAAAGTCCTATCATGTTTCTTTTTCTTCTTTTTAGAAGGACTATGTGCATCTATATTATTTCTCTGAGAATCTTGCTCAATTCTCTTAGGGTGGCCTTCAGGATACAAAGGTTCCTGAGTCATTCTACCAGTTCTAGTAGCCACTCTAACAGCATTATCATTATCTTTACTATTCAATTCATTGAGCAAATCATTTTGAGCTTTAAGTACTTGTTCTACTTGAGTGGTAACCATAGAAGCATGTTTACTAATAAGTTTAAGTTCACCTTTAACATTAGCCATATAATCACCCAAGTGTTCAAGCATATTTGAATTGTATTTCAATTATCTACCAAAATAAGCATTAAAGTCTTCTTGCTTAGCCATAAGTTTATCAAACTCATCTAAGCATGGGCTGGCAAACTTAGTAAACGGGATTTCAGCTTTATCATATCTATAGAGATAATTTACCTTTACTACCTGTGTCGGGTTATGAAGACCATGAGTTTCTTCAATAGGTAAGGGATTAAGATCATATGTTTCTTCAACAGGCGGTAAATTAAGACCATGTATTTCTTCAATAGGCTAGCTATATCATTCAATTTAGTAAGATGTGCCACAACAGTTTCAGATTCATAACCATGAAAAGGATTAGATTCAACCAAAGTAATTATATCAGGATCAATAGAGAATTCATAATCCTTATCAGTAACACAGATAGGTGGAGTAGCAAAAGCAGGGTCAGGTTTCATTCTAGCACTTAGAGATTGCTTACTCCATTTAGCCAATAACCTTTTTAGTTCATTTCTATTTTTGCAAGCTAAGATAGCGAAAGAAGCTTCTTGATAAAAAACATAACCCATAGGAATAACAAATGATTCTTCATCATCACTTTCATCAGTATCATCAGATTCAATATTTTCAATTTCTCTAGCCCTAGCAATTTGTTCATCAAGAAAATCACTGAGTGGCATAAGAGTATCAGGCATAGAGGTAGTTTCATCATAAGTATCATGCATAGCAGAGGCGCCAGAAAATAGTCTTGATAACCCGCAAGTATAGGGGATCGCAACAGTTTTCGAGGGTAAAATATTCAACCCAAATTTATTGATTCGACACAAGGGGAGCCAAAGAATACTCTCAAGTATTAGCAGCTGAGTTGTCAATTCAACCACACCTGGAAACTTAATATCTGCAGCAAAGTGTTTAATAGCAAACTAATATGATAGTAGTGATAACGGTAGCAAAAGGTAACATTAGTAAAAGTAATGTTTTTGGTATTTTGTAGTGATGATAGCAATAGCAACGAGAAAGTAAATAAGTGAAGAACAATATATGGAAAGCTCGTAGGAAATGGATCAGTGATGGAGAATTATGCCGGATGTGGTTCATCATGTAACAGTCATAACCTAGGGTGACACAGAACTAGCTCCAGTTCATTGATATAATGTACGCATGTATTCCGAATATAGTCATACGTGCTTATGGAAAAGAACTTGCATGACATCTTTTGTCCTACCCTCCCGTGGTAGCGGGGTCCTTACGGAAACTAAGGGATATTAAGGCCTCCTTTTAATAGAGAACCGGAACAAAGCATTAACACATGGTGAATACATGAACTCCTCAAACTACGGTCATCACCGGTAAGTATCTCGATTATTGTCACTTCGGGGTTAACGAATCATAACACATAATAGGTGACTATAGACTTGCAAGATAGGATCTAGAACACTCATATATTGATGAAAACATAATAGGTTCAGGTCTGAAATCATGGCACTCGGGCCCTAGTGACAAGCATTAAGCATAGCAAAGTCATAGCAACATCAATCTCAGAACATAGTGGACACTAGGGATCAAACCCTAACAGAACTAACTCGATTACATGATAGATCCCATCCAACCCATCACCGTCCTGCAAGCCTATGATGGAATTACTCACGCACGACGGTGAGCATCATGAAATTGGTGATGGAGGATGGTTGATGATGATGATGGCGATGGATTGCCCTCTCCGGAGCCCCGAACGGACTCTAGATCATCCCTCCCGAGAGGTTTTAGGGCTTGGCGGCGGCTCCGTATCGTAAAACGCGATGATTTCTTCTCTTTGATTTTTTTTCTCTGAAACTCAATATAGAGTTGGAGTTGGAGTCGGAGAGGCAACAGGGGGCCCACGAGGTAGGGGGCACACCCTAGGGGGGCAGGCGCGCCCCCACCCTCGTGGCAAGGTGGTGGGCCCCCTGGCCTTCATCTTTTGCAGGTATTTTTCTTATTTTCCGAGAAGTGGTTCCGTGAAGTTTCAGGTCATTCCGAGAACGTTTGCTCCTGCACATAAATAACACCATGGTAATTCTGCTGAAAACAGCGTCAGTCCGGGTTAGTTCCATTCAAATCATGCAAGTTAGAGTCCAAAACAAGGGCAAAAGTGTTTGGAAAAGTAGATACGTTGGAGACATATCAATGTATATCTTGGCCAACTTCGCGCTCGTATAAGTGGTTTTCACAGGGATAAAGTGTGCCACTTTGGTCAAGCGATCAACTACTACCCATATAGAATCATATCCTGATTGGGTCCTCGGTAATCCGGTGATGAAATCCATGCCAAGATTATCCCACTTCCATTCGGGTATCGGCATAGGCTGAAGTAAACCTGCTGGCTTGTGATGTTTTGCCTTAACTCTCTGACATACGTCACATACGGCTACATACTCGGCAATATCCTTCTTCATACCTGTCCACCAGAAACATTCCTTCAAATCCAAATACATCTTTGTGTTTCCGGGGTGAATCGAGTATGGCGAGTCGTGAGCCTCCTGAAGTATTAACTTCCTGATCTCCGAGTCATTAGGCATGTAAATACGGTCCTCAAACCATAAAGTTTCGTGCTCATCTTCATGAAAACCTTTGGCCTTTCCTTTGCTCATCTTCTCCTTTATCTCAGCAATTTCCTTATCATCATTCTGAGCTTCTCGAATCCTTCCCAATAACGTAGACTGAACCTCCATTGCTGCGACAAATCCTCTTGGAACTATCTCCAAACGAAGTTCCTTGAGATCGTCGACTAACTCCTGCGGTAATCCTCCGCTTACGAGGTATTGACATAACTCTTGCGTCTCAAAGTGTCTGCTATGACATTTGCCTTTCCTGGATGATAATGTAGCTTCATATCATAATCCTTTATTAGCTCCAACCATCTTCTCTGCCTGAGATTCAACTCCTTCTGCGTGAAAATATACTTCAAACTCTTGTGATCCGTGTATACATCGCAACGGTTTCCAATCAGAAAATGTCTCCAGGTCTTGAGCGCATGCACTACGGCTGCTAACTCCAAATCACGTGTGGCATAATTCAACTCATGAGGTCGAAGTTTTCGTGAGGCATATGAAACAACTCTTCCGTCTTGCATAAGTACACCTCCAAGTCCATGAAAAGAGGCATCGCAATACACTTGGAAATCCTTGCGTATATCCAGAAGAATTAGCACCAGGGCTGTAACTAAACGCTTCTTTAACTCCTGAAAACTGGCCTCACATTCTTTGGTCCATTTAAACTTGGTGTCCTTCTTCAACAACTCTGTTATCGGCTTCGCAATCTTGGAAAAATTCTCAATGAATCTCCTATAGTATCCTGTGAGTCCAAGGAAGCTGTGGATCTCTCCAACTGTGGTGGGTGCCAACCACTCAGTGACAGACTGAACCTTGGTAGGGTCTACTGCTATACCTTCTCCTGATATAACATGTCCAAGAAATCCAACTTCTTTCAACCAAAATTCACACTTGCTAAACTTGGCATATAGCTGATGTTCCCCGAGATTCTCGAGAACTAAGCGCAAGTGTTCCTTGTGTTCCTCTTCATTCTTCGAGTACACCAATATATGATCAATGAACACCACAACAAACTTATCCAAGAAATCCATGAACACCTTATTCATCATACTCATAAAATAGGTAGGGGCGTTAGTCAATCCAAATGACATGACTGTGTACTCATATAGCCCATACCTTGTGGTAAAAGCTGTCTTAGGTATATCTTGTTCTCGGATATTCAGCTGGTGGTATCCCGATTGAAGGTCGATCTTGGAGTTTCGCTCCCTGTAGCTAGTCAAACAAATCGTTGATCATCGGTAGTGGGTATTTGTTCTTGATTGTCACCTCATTCAATGCACAATAATCAACAACCATTCTCAAAGATCCATCCTTCTTCTCAACTAAGAGCACTAGGCTCCTCACGGTGATGAACTGGGTCGAATATAACCTTTCTCCAATAACTCCTTAATTTGCTTCTTAATTTCCTCTAGATCATTCACGGGCATCCGATATGGTCTCTTCGATATTGGTTCGATGCCTGGCAATAGCTCTATCAAAAATTCTATGTCCCGATCTGGTGGCATGCCTGGTAATTCTTCTGGGAACACATCGGGATAATCCTTCACAACAGACACTTCTTCCTGAACAACTCCTGAGAGTGAATTTACTTGAGTCCTCCTTGGCGCATGCCTAGACACGTACTTGATCTGTTTACCCTCTGGGGTGGTGAGGAGAATCGACTTACTTGCACAATCGATATTTCCTTCATACATCGATAGCCAATCCATGCCTAGTACCACATCCAATCCTCGTGACTCCAAAATGATTAGGTATGAGGGGAAAACATGCATACCTATGGTCAATGGCATCTGAAAACATCCACTACTGACCATATACTCTGCTCTGGGTGAGCTTACTAGGATAGGTGCCTTAAGGGCTATGGTAGGCAACTTAAACTTATCCACAGATCCCCTCGATATGTATGAATGTGATGCACCAGTGTCAAAAAGAACAGTAGCAGTAAATGACTTAATCAAAAACTTACCGATAACTGCATCCGGGTGTTCTTCAACCTCCTCCATGTTAATGTGGTTCACCTGTCCTCTGGTGAAAGGGTTGGGCTTCTTCCCCGAACTTCCATTTACGTTACCATTCTTCAACTCAGAACAATCATTGGCGTAGTGCCCAGTCTTCCCGCACTTGTAACAGGTGACATGACTTAGATCCTTCTTAGCGGGTGTTACTGGGTTGGAACGGTTCTGGTTGTTGTTTCCTCCATTCCCATTCCCATTCTTGGGACCACTATGGTTATGTGAGCTTCCTCCATTGTGAGTGTGGCCTCCATGGTTATGATGGGTATGTCCTCCCGAGTTTGGGGTAAAACGAGGCTTCTGCTGAGCTCCAGAGTTGTACTTCCCCTGTCCATACTCCCTTTTGCGGATCTCTATCTGTTGCTGCTTGCCTTCAATCATAAGAGCCCTGTCTACCAACTCCTGGTAGTTGGCAAATGTTGCCACCATTAACTGCATACTCAGCTCGTCATTCAGCCCTTCCATAAACTTCTCCTACTTCGCGGCATTTGTGGCCACATCATCTGGGGCATGGCGAGCTAACTTACTAAACTCATCCACGTACTGCTCCACAGTACGATTTCCCTGGCATAAGTTGTGAAACTCATGCTTCTTCATACTCATAGCTCCAGCTGAGACGTGTGCAGTGTGGAATGATTGCTGGAACTGATCCCAAGTGACATTGGCTATGGGGAAAGTGGTTGTGTAATTCTCCCACCATGAGGCTGCGGGTCCATCCACTTGATGTGCGGTGATACGTCTCCAACGTATCTATAATTTTTGATTGTTCCATGCTATTATATTATCAACCTTGGATGTTTTATATGCTATTTTATTTGATTTTTGGGACTAACCTATTAACCTAGAGCCCAGTGCCAGTTTCTGTTTTTTCCTTGTTTTTGAGTATCGCAGAAAAGGAAAACCAAACGGAGTCCAATTGACCTGAAACTTCACGGAACTTATTTTTGGACCAGAAAAATGCCATGGAGTAAAAGAGTTGGGCCAGAAGAGTCCCGAGATGCCCACGAGGGTGGGGGCGTGCCCACCCCCTGGGCACGCTTCCCTACCTCGTGGACAGCCCGGAGACCCCCTGACTTGTTACCGACTCCAACACCTCTTATATAACCCAAAACTTCCAGAAAGAAACCTACATCGGGAGTTCCGCCGCAGCCTCCGTAGCCACCAAAAACCAATCTAGACCCGTTCCGGCACCTTGCCGGAAGGGGGGAATCCCTCTCCGGTGGCCATCTTCATCATCCCGGCGCTCTCCATGACGAGGAGGGAGTAGTTCTCCCTCGGGGCTGAGGGTATGTACCAGTAGCTATGTGTTTGATCTCTCTCTCTCTCTCTCTCTCTCTCTCTCTCATGTTCTTGATTCGAAACAATGTTGATGTATCGCGAGTTTTGCTATTATAGTTGGATTTTATGATGTTTCTCCCCCTCTACTTTCTTGTGATGGATTGAGTTTTCCCCTTGAAGTTATCTTATCGGATTGAGTCTTTAAGGATTTGAGAACACTTGATGTATATCTTGCATGTGCTTATCTATGGTGACAATGGGATGTCACGTGATCCACTTGATGTGTGTTTTGGTGATCAACTTGCGAGTTCCGTGACCTCATGAACTTATGCATAGGGGTTGGCACACGTTTTCGTGTTGACTCTCCGGTAGAAACTTTGGGGCACTCTTTGAAGTTCTTTGTGTTGGTTGAATAGATGAATCTGAGATTGTGTGATGCATATCGTATAATCATACCCACGGATACTTGAGGTGACATTGGAATATCTAGGTGACATTAGGGTTTTGGTTGATTTGTGTCTTAAGGTGTTATTCTAGTACGAACTCTATGATAGATCGATCAGAAAGGATAACTTTGAGGTGGTTTCATACCCTACCATAATCTCTTCGTTTGTTCTCCGCTATTAGTGACTTTGGAGTGACTCTTTGTTGCATGTTGAGGGATAGTTATATAATCCAGTTATATTATTATTGTTGAGAGGACTTGCACTAGTGAAAGTATGAACCCTAGGCCTTGTTTCAAAGCATTGCAATACCGTTTGTGCTCACTTTTATCATTAGTTACCTTGCTGTTTTTATATCTTCAGATTACAAAAACCTTTATCTACCATCCATATTACACTTGTATCACCATCACTTCGCCGAACTAGTGCACCTATACAATTTACCATTGTATTGGGTGTGTTGGGGACACAAGAGACTCTTTGTTATTTGGTTGTAGGGTTGTTTGAGAGAGACCATATTCATCCTACGCCTCCCATCGATTGATAAACCTTTGGTCATCCACTTGAGGGAAATTTTCTACTGTCCTACAAACCTCTGCACTTGGAGGCCCAACAACGTCTACAAGAAGAAGGTTGTGTAGTTGACATCAAGCTCTTTTCTGGCGCCGTTGCCGGGGAGGTTAGCGCTTGAAGGTAGCTTTAGATCTTGCAATCGAATCTTTTTATTTCTTGTTTTATCACTAGTTTAGTTTATAACAGAAAATTATAAAAAAATGGAATTGAGGATACCTCATATGCTTCATCTTTTTAATATCTTTCGTGAAAATAAGGATTCCGATAATTGTGCCAAAGTGTTAGAAGAAGAAATATATAAAATGTTCGGCAATAAATGTTTGAATGATGAGCATGATTGCAATGTTGTTAGTATGAATTCTTTGAATATCCATGATGCTAATGATATGCAAAGCCACAAGCTTGGGGATGCTATGTTTGACGAAGATGATATTTTTTGTCCCCCAAGTTTTGATGAGCAAATTTATTTTGATGATATCATGCCTCCTATTTATGATGATTATATTGATGAAAGTGGGTTTGGAAGAGTGTCAACTTTAGGAAGTGATGATCCCACTATTTTGGAGGGTGTTGAATCTTATTGTGATAATTATAAAAGTGGATTTGGAGAGGTCATGACTTTATTTAGTAATGATTCCACTATTTCGGAAGAGGTTCCAATTGATTATGAGAACAAAGTTGCTATCTATGATGATTATTGTGATGACTTGTATGCTATTAAGAATAATGATAACCATGAAACTTGTCATCATGATTTTAACTTTCAATTGGATTATTCCTCACATGATAGTTATTTCGTTGAGTTTGCTCCCACTACTATTGACGAGAATAGATTTGCTTATGTGGAGAGTAATAAAATTTCTATGCTTATGCATCATGAAAATAATGCTTTATGCGATAGTTATATTGTTGAATTTATTCATGAAGCTACTGAAAATTATTATGAGTTAGGAACATATGCTTGTAGGAATTGCAATAATATCAAGTTTCCTCTCTATGTGCTTAAAGTTTTGAAGTTATGCTTGTTTTGCCCTTCTATGCTAGTTGATTATTGTTCCCATAAGTTGTTTGCTCACAAAATCCCTATGCATAGGAAGTGGGTTAGACTTAACTGTGTTAGTCATATTCTTCATGATGCTCTCTTTATGATTCAATTCTTATCTTTTATGTGAGCATCATTGAAATCATCATGCCTAGCTAGGGGCGTTAAATGATAGCGCTTGTTGGGAGGCAACCCAATTTTATTTTTGTTCCTTGATTTTTGTTCCTGTTTAGTAATAAATAATTCATCTAGCCTCTGTTTAGATGTTTTTTATGTTTTAGTTAGTGTTTGTGCCAAGTATAACCTTCGGGAAGACTTGGGTGAAGTCTTTGCGATCTTGCTGTAAAAAACAGAAACTTTAGCACTCACTAGTTTTGCTGCCATTTTTTACTGGAGAGTGAGATTAGGCTGATTATTTTTGAAGATGATTAATAGACAAATTCCTCACGTCCACCAATTTATGTCATAATTTTTGGGGTTACATAAGTATACGTTTGATACATATTACTACAGACTGTTCTGTTTTTGACAGATTCTGTTTTCATTGTGTTGTTTGCTTATTTTGATGAATCTATGAGTAGTATCGGAGGGTATGAGCCATAGAGAAGTTGGAATACAGTAGATATTACACCAATATGAATTTATAATGAGTTCATAACAGTACCTAAGTGGTGATTTATTTTCTTATACTAACGGAGCTTACGAGTTTTCTGTTAAGTTTTGTGTTGTGAAGTTTTCAAGTTTTGGGTAAAGATTCGATGGACTATGGAATAAGGAGTGGCAAGAGACTAAGCTTGGGGATGCCCAAGGCACCCCAAGGTAATATTCAAGGACAACCAAGAGTCTAAGCTTGGGGATTCCCCGGAAGGCATCCCCTCTTTCGTCTCCGTTCATCGGTAACTTTACTTGGAGCTATATTTTTATTCACCACATGATATGTGTTTTGCTTGGAGCGTCATTTTATTTTCTTTTGCTTTTCCTGCTGTTTGAATAATATCCCAAGATCTGAAATTATTAAATGTTAGAGAGTCTTCACATAGTTGCATAATTATTCAACTACTCATTGATCTTCACTTATATCTTTCAGAGTAGTTTGTCATTCCCTCTAGTGCTTCACTTATATCCTTTTAGAGCACGGCGGTGGTTTTATTTTATAGAAATTATTGAACTCTCATGCTTCACTTATATTATTTTGAGAGTCTTTAGAATAGCATGGTAGTTTGCTTTGGTTATGAAACTAGTCCTAATATGATGGGCATCCAAGAGGGATATAATAAAAACTTTCATAAAAAGTGCATTGATACTACGAGAAGTTTGATACTTGATAATTGTTTTGAGATATAAAGATGGTGATATTAGAGTCGTGCTAGTTGAGTAGTTGTGAATTTGAGAAATACTTGTGTTGAAGTTTTGAAGTCCAGTAGCATGCACGTATGGTGACCGTTGTGTGACAAATTTGAAGCATGAGGTGTTTCTTTGATTGCCTTCCTTATGAGTGGCGGTCGGGGATGAGCAATGGTCTTTTCCTACCAATCTATCCCCCTAGGAGCATGCGTGTAGTGCTTGGTTTTTGATGACTTGTAGATTTTTTCAATAAGTATGTGAGTTCTTTATGACTAATGTTGGGTCCATGCATTATACGCATTGTCACCCTTCCATCATTGATAGCCTCTTCGGTACCGTGCATTGCCCTTTCTCACCTTGAGAGTCGGTGCAAACTTCGTCGGTGCGTCCAAACCCCGTAATATGATACGCTATGTCACACATAAACCTCCTTATATCTTCCTCAAAACAGCCACCATACCTACCTATTATGGAATTTCCATAGCCATTCCGAGATATATTGCCATGCAACTTTCCATCGTTCCATTCATCATGACACACATCATCATCATATTGCCCTGCATGATCATGTAGTTGGCATCGTATTTGTGGAAAAGCCACCATGCATAATTTATCATACATGTCACTCTTGATTCATTGTCCATCCCGGTACACCGCCGGAGGCATTCATATAGAGTCATACTTTGTTCTAGTATCGAGTTGTAATCTTTGAGTTGTAAATAAATAGAGGTGTGATGATCATCATTAATAGAGCATTGCCCCCAAAAAAAGGGGCAATGCTACTATCCTTTTTCCACACTTGTGCTTCAAAGTAGCACCATGATCTTTATGATTGAGAGTCTCTTGTTTTGTCACTTTCATATACTAGTGGGAATTTTTCGTTATAGAACTTGGCTTGTATATTCCAACAATGGGCTTCCTCGGATGCCCTAGGTCTTCATGAGCAAGCAAGTTGGATGCACACCCACTTAGTTTCTTTTGTTGAGCTTTCATACATTTATAGCTCTAGTGCACCCGTTGCATGGCAATCCCTACTCCTCGCATTGACATCAATTGATGGGCATCTCCATAGCCCATTGATTAGCCGCGTCAATGTGAGACTCTCTCCTTTTTGTCTTCACACAACCCCCATCATTATATTCTATTACACCCATAGTGCTATGTCCATGGCTCACGCTCATGTATTGCGTGAAAGTTGAAAAAAGTTTGAGATTACTAAAGTATGAAACAATTGCTTGGCTTGTCATCGGGGTTGTGCATGATGAGAGCATTCTTGTGTGAAGAAAATGGAGCATGACCAAACTATATGATTTTGTAGGGATGAACTTTCTTTGGCCATGTTATTTTAAGAAGACATAATTGCTTAGTTAGTATGCTTGAAGTATTATTATTTTTATGTCAATATTAAACTTTTGTCTTAAATCTTATGGATCTGAATATTCTTGCCACATTAAAGAGAATAACATGGATAAATATGTTAGGTAGCATTCCACATAAAAAATTCTGTTTTTGTCATTTACCTACTCGAGGACGAGCAGGAATTAAGCTTGGGGGTGCTTGATACGTCTCCAATGTATCTATAATTTTTTATTGTTCCATGCTATTATATTATCAACCTTGGATGTTTATATGCATTTATATGCTATTTTATATAAGTTTTGGGACTAACCTATTAACCTAGAGCCCAGTGCCAGTTTCTGTTTTTTCCTTGTTTTTGAGTATCGCAGAAAAGGAAAACCAAACGAAGTCCAATTGACCTGAAACTTCATGGAACTAATTTTTGGACCAGAAGAAGGCCATGGAGTAAAAGAGTTGGGCCAGAAGAGTCATGGGCTGCCCACGAGGGTGGGGGCGCGCCCACCCCCTGGGCGTGCCTCCCTACCTCGTGGACAGCCCGAAGACCCCCCTGACTTGTTCCCGACTCCAACACCTCTTATATAACCCAAAACTTCCAGAAAGAAACCTAGATCGGGAGTTCCGC
Source organism: Triticum dicoccoides (assembly GCF_002162155.2). Lineage (NCBI taxonomy): Eukaryota > Viridiplantae > Streptophyta > Magnoliopsida > Poales > Poaceae > Triticum > Triticum dicoccoides. The sequence continues at coordinate 340,370,513 of NC_041388.1, read as the reverse complement.
TGCCAGAAGCCTCCGTAGCCACCAAAAACCAATCTAGACCCGTTTCTGCACCCTGCCGGAGGGGGGGAATCCCTCTCCGGTGGCCATCTTCATCATCTTGGTGCTCTCCATGACGAGGAGGGAGTAGTTCTCCCTCGGGGCTGAGGGTATGTACCAGTAGCTATGTGTTTGATCTCTCTCTCTCTCGTTTTCTTGATTCGAAACAATCTTGATGTATCGCGAGCTTTGCTATTATAGTTGGATCTTATGATGTTTCTCCCACTCTACTTTCTTGTGATGGATTGAGTTTTCCCCTTGAAGTTATCTAATCGGATTGAGTCTTTAAGGATTTGAGAACACTTGATGTATATCTTGCATGTTCTTATCTATGGTGACAATGGGATGTCACGTGATCCACTTGATGTGTGTTTTGGTGATCAACTTGCGAGTTCCGTGACCTCATGAACTTATGCATAGGGGTTGGCACACGTTTTCGTGTTGACTCTCCGGTAGAAACTTTGGGGCACTCTTTGAAGTTCTTTGTGTTGGTTGAATAGATGAATCTGAGATTGTGTGATGCATATCGTATAATCATACCCACGGATACTTGAGGTGACATTGGAATATCTAGGTGACATTAGGGTTTTGGTTGATTTGTGTCTTAAGGTGTTATTCTAGTACGAACTCTATGATAGATCGATCAGAAAGGATAACTTTGAGGTGGTTTCATACCCTACCATAATCTCTTCGTTTGTTCTCCGCTATTAGTGACTTTGGAGTGACTCTTTGTTGCATGTTGAGGGATAGTTATATAATCCAGTTATATTATTATTGTTGAGAGGACTTGCACTAGTGAAAGTATGAACCCTAGGCCTTGTTTCAAAGCATTGCAATACCGTTTGTGCTCACTTTTATCATTAGTTACCTTGCTGTTTTTATATCTTCAGATTACAAAAACCTTTATCTACCATCCATATTACACTTGTATCACCATCACTTCGCCGAACTAGTGCACCTATACAATTTACCATTGTATTGGGTGTGTTGGGGACACAAGAGACTCTTTGTTATTTGGTTGCAGGGTTGTTTGAGAGAGACCATCTTCATCCTACGCCTCCCACGGATTGATAAACCTTAGGTCATCCACTTGAGGGAAATTTGCTACTGTCCTACAAACCTCTGCACTTGGATGCCCAACAACGTCTACAAGAAGAAGGTTGTGTAGTAGACATCATGCAGCAAAACGCACCTTCTAAGCATCTGTGCAACCTGCGGTGGTCATCTCTTTTCCAATCCTACGGAGCCAATCATCAGCCACAATCGGCTTGGTGCTACTAGAGAACACCGGCGGATTCAACCTTAGGAAACGGGCTAAGTTGTCAACTAGAGGTGGTGGTGGTGGGTTGTTGTTGTTGTTGCCTTAGTTCTGGACTAGCAACTGCATCAAGGCATTCTGCTGTTGGATCAACTGAGTGAGCTCCAGTGGGAAGACAAATCCGGGGTCACATCTCGGAGGCATGTGATAGGTTTAGAGGGGTGAGAATAGAATAGAGTGAGGTCTAAAGGGAAATCACTGCCCATATGCAAATGAGACAAACACATTTATTTCACACCACTCAATTCAAACAAGATCATACAATCGATCTAAACTACCGTTACAAAATACTTGGACTATTACTATATACATGGGGGATACTAATAGTAATATGGTGGTCGACTAAAAATTTTGATCGGTGGAAGACTCCATGATATCCGAGCTTCATCTTCGTAATCATCATCACTGTCGGGGTCAGAGTCGGTGTCGTCGATTATGATGTAGTCTTCGGGTCAGGTTCGGGATCTCCCATGAATATTCCTAGCTTCTTCTTCAGGTCTTCATTCTTCTCCAGTAGTACTGCAATTTCCTCTTAATATCCATCACGTGTAGACTTGAGTTCCTCTTCTAGCTCCATGTTCCTGGTCATCACTTTCTTCATGTCTATCATGCTGCCGCACATCTAGTTCTCATGATGACGAATGTGCCGGTTTAACTCCTGGATGTAGGCTGCAATGGATTTGTCCCTCATGATGCTAATCATCTCCCATTGCTCATCTCGGTGTCCACATATCTGGTAGATGGTGTCCTTAAGATCCTTGTTGTAGACCTCACCGATGCGTCCCATGGCGATGTGAGCGGCCATGCTCTTTCCTAGACTCCAGGTTGGTGCATCAAAGGAAAACTCTATGGGCTCAGTAACTGGTGCGAACGTCCTTCCTGGAACATGAACTCAAATCATCCAACGCTCCTCTTCTAGTAAAGTGGTGGTGTAGGTCCCGGTGAAGCTTGGTATTCCGATGCTTAGGTACCTAGTGACTTCCTTCAAGTGTCGTCCAAAAGGTGTATCCTCATCTGGTTGAGTGAACTTGTTCCTTGGGTCCGCCATCTATAGAGTAGAAAATGGAGAAGAGTCAGAAAATAGTAGAGGAGAGTATCCTGTGGCTTATCCTAGTGGTCGCGTCCTACAGTCAGCGTGTGCTCTGATACCATCCTGTAGCGACCCAACCTCGGATGGTCAAGTCTCTATGCTTAAGTGTCACCCCTGGATCGGTATTGTTGACACACACAATACTCGAGGATTTATAACAGAGTTCAGTCACACACTTATTACATGGATTGTCTCAATAGAGAACTTAATATAATAATATGGCTAAAGGCCATCTAAATAAGATAACAACGGAAGCTTCGGAGGTAGAAGAGTCCATCCAACTCCACGGCAAAACTGAGTGCATGACAATGGCCTAGCGCACCTTACGCTTCGTCTGAAAATTCTGCAACATAATACGTTGCAGCCTGTGTAGGTCAGCACATGGAATATGCTGGCAAGATAACATTATAGAGCAATGAACAAGTAACAGCTATAACTACATGCATATATGGCTGGTGGAGGCTCTATGGTTATCATTTGCATAAAGCTGGTTTTTCCCTACAACAAAGGAATATACTTTATTTAACTACAAAGTTTGTTGAAACATTAAGATGGTAACCCCAACTCAATCCCAATTAAAAGTTAACAACCCAATCAATGAATTAATTAAGTAGAGTGATGAGATCAAATCAATAGTTCAAGTACCATATACTCAAGATGTGCATAACCGGGGACACGGCTAATCAAGATTAGTTTGTACACTCTGCGGAGGTTTGTGCACTTTTCCCCACAAGACTCGATCTCCTCTGTTGTATTTCTCGCACTACATGGTGTTTGAGAAACGGATGACCGAGACACAGTCTTTCCGAAGAGGTCCCCTTAACCGATAGATATGTCGGTACACCTACAATCCCCTACATCTGCTAGCCCATCATGGAAAGGATTCCCACAACTTACTCAACTATGCCAGAGCCCATAATGGCATGTGGCTGCATAGGGAAGTTTCTAGCATGAATAATCTTATGATCCCTTTGAGCCTGGGTGACGAACCATAGGACGATCACACAGATTCCCCGGGATCTCCTTGGACACACTGGATTCCCTAGGTGCCCACAAACCAATCCACCAAGATGTGTATTAAAGTAGCCACCTTAAGTCAAACCTTAGTAAACAATAACTCTCACAACTTTCATGAATTCTCTCAAAACCCAATCCACATCTACGAGCATAGCATAGCAGTATAAGCATAACGTAGTAACTCCCAGGGTTTGATATAAGACAATAGGTGCTACCTCATCAACTACTTCCCAATACCCAAATGTTAAACAAGTCCTACTCATGCAATGTTTGAGGGTTGAAACTAATGCATAAAAACTGGGTAATTAAGGGATATGATCAAAGTGTTACTTGCCTTGCTCGCGATCGAAAAACCCTAGAGATTCGTAGTAGCAAGCCTCGCACTTCAGAAACTCTATCGTGAACAAACAATAACATACATAAGCACTCAAGCATAAGTTGCAAAGGTAAAACCAAGAGAAAAGATCTGAACAGAAAGTTCAAGAGAAGAGTAAGAATCAATCGAATTGGAGTTATGAAACTCAAACTACGGTCAAAAGAAGTCCGAAATAAAATCTGCTTGAAACCTAATTTTAAATTGTCAAAACCATGTTCAAGTTGATTATCTGGATAGAGGAGATCAAGATGAAGATTTTGGCGTTAGTTTCACTGGATTTGGATAAACAAGCAAAAAGTAACGAGGGTTTAGAGATCAGGGACTAATCTGTAAGAAAAGTATTCGTTGATAGGTCCCTGGCCAAAAATAAAAAGAAAAAGAAAAATCTATCGCACGAACGTCCGCTAACAGAGACTAACGAACGAAAACCGTTCGCTATTAGAAACTAACGGGTGAACGTTCGTCAACTAACGAACTAAAACAAAAATCAATCTAAAAAATAAACCGAAAAAACCCCGAATGGTTTATACTGTTTTAACCGGAGAAAACCGACGGCGGCGGGGTTCGACGGCGGGCGTCGGCGACGAGGCGGGGTGGCTCTGGCGGCGATAACGGCAGCAGGCGACGACGGC
>NC_041388.1:340354771-340365709 GCF_002162155.2 Triticum dicoccoides | reverse complement strand
GACGACGGCGGCGCGGGCGGCGACGACGGCGGCTCGGCGGCGCTGCTAAGGCGGCGGCTTGATGAGGGGAGAGGGAGGCGGGGCGGCTCCGGCTTATAAAGCCCGGGGTGGGGCGGTGGCTTGGGCGAGGGGGCGGCGGAACGGGAGTCCGAGCCGGACTCCCCAGGCGACGGCGGCGACGGCAGGGACTCCTCCCGAGCGGGGAAGGAGGCGGCGCGCGAGCTGGGCCGGCCCAGGAACTTTTTTTTAATAAATTTCATCGCAGAAGAAAAATCCTAATAAAATATTAAAAAATCTAAAAAAATACCAAAAGCAATTTTCACCGTCCAAACCTAATATTTAGGACAAGATGAACATTTTTCTAGACTAAAAATGCAATTTTCAAAAATGTATGTTTTTCTCTAATTCAATTAAAATAGCAAATAAAATACAAATAAAAATAATTTAATTTTAAAATTTCTTCTCCAATATTTATTTTCTTTTTGAAGAAGTCATTTCATCTTCTCTCATTTATTTTTGTTATTGGAAATAATTGGAGAGAAAATATAAAAATCAAATTGATCCTTTCTTCAAATTTGAAATAAATTCAAATATGAAAATTTAGTGAAACCTCCAACTCTCTCCTTGGGTCCTTGGGTTGCTTAAGATTTCTAGGATCACAACCAAATGCAAATAAAAATATGATATGCATATGATGACCTATGTATAACATCCAAGTTGAAAATTGGGATGTTACAAACAGGTCATTGAGAAGTACTAAGTTAGCAACAATACTCCCCAATGCATAGGTGCTTAGCTTCTTGTAGCTAAGCTTCATTCCTTTAATGATTTAGCAACTAAAGTTATTCATGCATTGGTCGGCTTCTTCATTTAATTATTTTGCCTATGTTCACGTGCTTGGCATTGTTTCTTCCTGCAGTCACCACGCTCATCTCTCTCCTCTTAATTAACTTGCCACATCAGATTTTTCGCCTACATGATAGGCTTAGCACCTAGACAAGGTGGAGCATTGGGAGAGGCCTTACAGTCACAACCATGGTTGTGCGTGCTGGCCATCATTGCTGTGACCCTGACCGTAGTAGCCATGGGCGTGTTGGCTGATGGTAGCTGGAACTACGTGCTACCTCTTGAGCAATGCGTTGGTTTTCCCCAAAGAGGAAGGGATGATGCAGCAAAGTAGCGTAAGTATTTCCCTCAGTTTTTGAGAACCAAGGTATCAATCTAGTAGGAGGCTACACGTGAGTCCCTCGTACCTGCACAAAACAAATAAATCATCGCAACCAACGTGAATAGGGGTTGTCAATCCCTACACGGCCACTTACGAGAGTGAGGTCTGATAGATATGATAAGATAATATTTTTGGTATTTTTGTGATAAAGATGCAAAGTAAAATAAAGGCAAAGTAAAGAGCAAAGGAAATAACTAAGTAGTAGGAGATTAATATGATAAAGATAGACCCGGGGGCCATAGGTTTCACTAGTGGCTTCTCTCGAGAGCATAAGTATTCTACGGTGAGTGAACAAATTATTGTTGAGCAACATAATTGAGCATAGTTATGAGAATATCTAGGCATGATCATGTATATAGGCATCACGTCCGAGACAAGTAGACCGACTCCTGCCTGCATCTACTACTATTACTCCACTCATCGACCACTATCCAGCATGCATCTAGAGTATTAAGTTAAAAACAGAGTAACGCCTTAAGCAAGATGACATGATGTAGAGGGATAAACTCATGCAATATGATGAAAACCCCATCTTGTTATCCTCGATGGCAACAATACAATACGTGCCTTGCTGCCCCTATACTGTCACTAGGAAAGGACACCGCAAGATTGAACCCAAAGCTAAGCACTTGTCTCATTGCAAGAAAGATCAATCCAGTAGGCCAAACCAAACTGATAATTCAAAGAGACTTGCAAAGATAACCAATCATACATAAAAGAATTCAGAGAAGATTCAAATATTGTTCATAGATAGACTTGATCATAAACCCACAATTCATCGGTCTCAACAAACACACCGCAAAAAGAAGATTACATCAAATAGTTCTCTGCAAGAGAGGGGGAGAACATTGTATTGAGATCCAAAAAGAGAGAAGAAGCCATCTAGCTAATAACTATGGACCCGTAGGTCTGACGTAAACTACTCACACTTCATCGGAGGGCTATGGTGTTGATGTAGAAGCCCTCCGTGATCGATGCCCCCTCCGGCGGAGCTCCGGAACAGGCCCCAAGATGGGATCTCGTGGATACAGAAAGTTGCGGCAATGGAATTAGGTTTTTGGCTCCGTATCTGATCGTTTGGGGGTACGTAGGTGTATATAGGAGGAAGGAGTACGTTGGTGGAGCAACAGGGGGCCCACGAGGGTGGAGGGCGCGCCCCCCTACCTCGTCGTCTCCTCTTTTGTGTCTTGACGTAGGGTCTAAGTCTCCTGGGTCTTGTTCGTTGAGAAAATCACGTTCCCGAAGGTTTCATTCTGTTTGGACTCCGTTTGATATTCCTTTTCTTCAAAACCCTAAAACAAGCAAAAAAACAACAATTCTGGGCTGGGCCTCCGGTTAATAGGTTAGTCCCAAAAATAATATAAAAGTGGATAATAAAGCCCAATAATGTCCAAAACAGTAGATAATATAGCATTGAGAAATCAAAAATTATAGATACGTTGGAGACATATCAAGCATCCCCAAGCTTAATTCCTGCTCGTCCTCGAGTAGGTAAATGATAAAAACAGAATTTTTGATGTGGAATGCTACTTGGCATAATTTTAATGTAATTCTTCTTAATTGTGGTATGAATATTCAGATCCGAAAGATTCAAGACAAAAGTTCATATTGACATAAAAATAATAATACTTCAAGCATACTAACTAAGCAATTATGTCTTCTCAAAATAACATGGCCAAAGAAAGTTCATCCCTACAAAATCATATAGTTTAGTCATGCTCCATTTTCGTCACACAAGAATGTTCTCATCATGCACAACCCCGATGAGAAGCCAAGCAATTGTTTCATACTCTAGTAATCTCAAACCTATAAACTTTCATGCAATATATGAGCGCGAGCCATGGACATAGCACTATGGATGGAATAGAATATAATGAGGGGGGTTATGTGGAGAAGACAAAGAGAAAGTCTCACATCAATGAGGCTAATCAATGGGCTATGGAGATGCCCACCGATTGATGTTAATGCAAGGAGTACGGATTGCCATGCAACGGATGCACTAGAGCTATAAATGTATGAAAGCTAAACAAAAGAAACTAAGTGGGTGTGCATCCAACTTGCTTGCTCACGAAGACCTAGGGCACTTGAGGAGGCCCATTGTTGGAATATACAAGCCAAGTTCTATAATGAAAATTTCCCAGTAGTATATGAAAGTGACAAAAAAAGAGACTCTCTATCATGAAGATTATGGTGCTACTTTGAAGCACAAGTGTGGCAAAGGATAGTAACATTGTCCCTTCTCTCTTTTTCACTCATTTTTTGGGCCTTCTCTTTTTTTATGGCCTTTCTCTCTTTTTAATTCCTCACTAGGGACAATGCTCTAGAAAATGATAATCATCACACTTCTATTTATTTACAACTCAATGATTACAACTCGATACTAGAACAAAAGATGACTCTATATGAATGCCTCCGGCGGTGTACCGGGATATGCAATGGACCAAGAGTGACATGTATGAGAGAATTATGAACGGTGGCTTTGCCACAAATACTATGTCAACTACATGATCATGCTAAGCAATATGACAATAATGAATGTGTCAAGATAAATGGAATGGTGGAAAGTTGCATGGCAATATATCTCGGAATGGCTATGGAAATGCCATAATAGGTAGGTATGTTGGCTGTTTTGAGGAAGATATAAGGAGGTTTATGTGTGAAAGTGCGTATCATATCACGGAGTTTGGATGCACCGGCGAAGTTTGCGCCAACTCTCAATGTGAGAAAGGGGAATGCATGGTACCGAAGAGGCTAGCAAGGATGGAAGGGTGAGAGTGCGTATAATCCATGGACTCAACATTAGTCATGAAGAACTCACATACTTATTGCAAAAATCTACAAGTCATCAAAAACCTCGGCACTACGCGCATGCTCCTAGGGGGATAGATTGGTAGGAAAAGACCATCGCTCGTCCCCGACCGCCACTCATAAGGAGGACAGTCAAATAACACCTCATGTTTTAAATTTGTTACATAACGTTTACCATACGTGCATGCTACAGGACTTGCAAACTTCAACGCAAGCATTTCTCAATTTCACAACTACTCAACTAGCACGACTTTGATATTATTACTTCCATATCTCAAAACAATCATCAAGCATCAAACTTCTCTTAGTATTCAAAACACTCATAAGAAAATTTTACTAATCTTGAATACCTAGCATATTAGGATTTTAATCAAATTACCATGCTATTTAAGACTCTCAAAATAATCTAAGTGAAGCATGAGAGATCAATAGTTTCTATAAAACAAATCCACCACCGTTCTCTAAAAGATATAAGTGAAGTACTAGAGCGAAACTATATAACTCAAAAGATATAAGCAAAGCACATAGAGTATTCTAACAAATTCCAAATCATGTATGGCTCTCTAAAAAGGTGTGTACAGCAAGTATGATTGTGTTAAACTAAAAATTAAAGACTCAAATCATACAAGACGCGGCTCCAAGCAAAACACATATCATGTGGCGAATACAAATATAGCTCCAAGTAAAGTTACTGATAGAAGTAGACGAAAGAGGGGATGCCTTCCGTGGCATCCCCAAGCTTTGGTTTTAGGTGTCCTTATATTATCTTGGTGGCGCCATGGTCATCCCCAAGCTTAGGATCTTGCCACTCCTTGTTCCATAATCCATCAAATCTTTACCCAAAACTTGAAAACTTCACAACACAAAACTCAAAGTAGAAAATCTCGTGAGCTCCGTTAGCGAAAGAAAACAAAAGACCACTTCAAGGTACTGTAATGAACTCATTATTTATTTATATTGGTGTTATACCTACTGTATTCCAACTTCTCTATGGTTTATAAACTATTTTACTAGCCATAGATTCATCAAAATAAGCAAACAACACACGAAAAACAGAATCTGTCAAAAACAGAACAGTCTGTAGTAATCTGTAGCTAGCGCAAGATCTGGAACCCCAAAAATTCTAAAATAAATTGATGGACGTGACGCATTTGTCTATTAATCATCTTCAAAAATAATTAATTAAATATAACTTTCCAAATAAAAATGGCAGTAGTTCTCGTGAGCGCTAAAGTTTCTGTTTTTTACAGCAAGTGTAACAAGACTTTCCCCAAGTCTTCCCAACGGTTGTACTTGGCACAAACACTAATTAAACACAAAAAACACAACCAAAACAGAGGATAGAAAAATTATTTATTACTAAACAGTAGCAAAAATCAAGGAATAAAAATAAAATTGGGTTGTCTCCCAACAAGCGCTATCGTTTAACGCCCCTAGCAAGGCATAACAAGCAAGGATAGATCTAGGTATTGCCATCTTTGGTAGGCAATCCATAAGTGGCTCTCATAATAGATTCATAAGGTAATTTAATTTTATTTCTAGGAAAGTGTTCCATGTCTTTCCTTAATGGAAATTGGCATCTGATATTTCCTTCCTTCATACAATAATTGCACTAATCGTTCTAAGGAAAGGTCTACCAAGAATAATAGGACATGAAGGATTGCAATCTATGTCAATAACAATAAAATCTACGGGCACATAATTCCTATTTGCAACAATAAGAACATCATTAATTCTTCCCATAGGTTTCTTAATAGTGGAATCCGCAAGGTGCAAGTTTAAAGAGCAATCATCAAAATCGCAGAAACCTAACAAATCACACAAAGTCTTTGGAATCGTGGAAACACTAGAACCCAAATCACATAAAGCATAGCATTCATGATCTTTAATTTTAATTTTAATAGTTGGTTCCCACTCATCATAAAGCTTTCTAGGGATAGAAACTTCCAATTCAAGTTTTTCTTCATAAGATTGCATCAAGGCATCAATGATATGTCTAGTAAACGCTTTATTTTGACTATAAACATGAGGAGAATTTAGCACAGATTGCAACAAGGAAATGCAATCAATCAAAGAGAAAATTTCATAATTAAATTCCTTGAAATCCATAATAGTGGGTTTAGCAACATCTAGGGTTTTAATTTCTTCAATCCCACTTTCATCAATTTTAGCATTAAGATCTAAAAACTCTGAATTTTTGGAATGCCTTCTAGGTAAAGGTGGATCATATTCAGTCCCATCATTATCAAGATTCATATTGCAAAACAAAGGTTTAATATGGGACACATCAATAATTTTTAGATCTTCATCATGATTTTCATAGGAACTAGAAGAACACGCTCCTATAAAGGCATCTTTCTTAGCACGCATCCTAGCGGTTCTTTCTTTGCAATCATCAATGGAAATTCTCATGGCTTTGAGAGACTCATTGATATCATGCTTAGATGGAATACATCTAAGTTTCAAAGAATCGACATCAAGAGAAATTCTATCAACGTTCCTAGCCAACTCATCAATCTTAAGCAATTTTTCTTCAATCAAAGCATTAAAATTCTTTTGCGAAGTAATAAATTCTTTAATATTAGATTCAAAATCAGAGGGCATCTTATTATAATTTCCATAAGAATTGTTGTAGGAATTGCCATAATTATTAGAGGGATTACTAGGATAAGGCCTAGGATTAAAATTTCCTCTATACGCGTTCTTACCAAAATTGTTCCTACCAACAAAATTCACATCCATAGATTCATTATTATTCTCAATCAAAGTAGACAAGGGCATATCATTAGGATTAGAAGAAACACTCTTATTAGCAAATAATTTCATAACTTCATCCATCTTTCCACTCAAAACATTAATTTCTTCTATCGCATGCACCTTTTTATTAGTAGATCTTTCAGTATGCCATTGAGAATAATTAACCATAATATTATCTAGGAGTTTAGTAGCTTCTCCTAAAGTGATTTCCATAAAAGTGCCTCCCGCGGCCAAATCTAAAAGATTTCTAGAAGCAAAATTCAATCCGGCATAAAAAATTTGTATAATCATCCACAAATTTAAACCATGAGTAGGGCAATTACGTATCATTAGTTTCATTCTCTCCCAAGCTTGTGCAACATGTTCATGATCAAGTTGCTTAAAATTCATAATATCGTTTCTAAGAGAGATGATCTTAGCGGGAGGAAAATACTCAGATATAAAAGCATCTTTGCACTTACTCCATGAATCAATACTATTTTTAGGCAAAGACGAAACCAAGCTTTAGCACGATCTCTAAGTGAAAAAGGCAATAGCTTCAATTTAACAATATCATTATCCACATCTTTCTTCTTTTGCATATCACACAAATCAACGAAGCTATTTAGATGGGTAGCGGCATCTTCACTAGGAAGGCCGGAAAATGGATCTTTCATGACAAGATTCGGCAAAGCAGTATTAATTTCACAAGATTCAGCATCGGTAAGAGGAGCAATCGGAGTGCTAATAAAATCATTGTTGTTGGTATTGGTGAAGTCACATAATTTAGTATTATCTTGAGACATCGTGACAAGCAAGCAAACTAACACACAAACAGACAAAAAGCAAGCGGGCAAAAAGAGGCAAATAGAGAAAGAGATGGAGGATGGAGAGAGAGAGGGCGAATAAAACGGCAAGGGTGAAGTGGGGGAGAGGAAAACGAGAGGCAAATGGCAAATAATGTAATGCGGGAGATAAGGGTATGTGATGGGTACTTGGTATGTTGACTTTTGCGTAGACCTCCCCGACAACGGTGCCAGAAATCCTTCTTGCTACCTCTTGAGCACTGCGTTGGTTTTCCCCGAAGAGGAAGGGATGATGCAGCAAAGTAACGTAAGTATGTCCCTTAGTTTTTGAGAACCAGGGTATCAATCCAGTAGGAGGCTGCGCGCGAGTCCCTCGTACATGCACAAAACAAATAAATCCTCGCAACCAACGCGAATAGGGGTTGTCAATCCCTACACGACCACTTACGAGAGTGAGATCTGATAGATATGATAAGATAATATTTTTGGTATTTTTGTGATAAATATGCAAAGTAAAATAAAGGCAAAGTAAAGAGCAAAGGAAATAACTAAGTAGTAGGAGATTAATACGATAAAGATAGACCCGGGGGCCATAGGTTTCACTAGTGGCTTCTCTCGAGAGCATAAGTATTCTACGGTGGGTGAACAAATTACTGTTGAGCAATTGATAGAATTGAGCATAGTTATGAGAATATCTAGGCATGATCATGTATATAGGCATCACGTCCGAGACAAGTAGACCGACTCCTACCTGCATCTACTACTATTACTCCACTCATCGACCACTATCCAGCATGCATCTAGAGTATTAAGTTAAAAACAGAGTAACACCTTAAGCAAGATGACATGGTGTAGAGGGATAAACTCATGCAATATGATGAAAACCCCATCTTGTTATCCTCGATGGCAACAATACAATACGTGCCTTGTTGCCCCTACTATCACTGGGAAAGGACACCGCAAGATTGAACCCAAAGCTAAGCACTTCTCTCATTGCAAGAAAGATCAATCTAGTAGGCCAAACCAAACTGATAGTTCGAAGAGACTTGCAAAGATAACCAATCATACATAAAAGAATTCAGAGAAGATTCAAAATTGTTCATAGATAGACTTGATCATAAACCCACAATTCATCGGTCTCAGCAAACACACCGCAAAAAGAAGATTACATCGAATAGTTCTCCACAAGAGAGGGGGGGAACATTGTATTGAGATCCAAAAAGAGAGAAGAAGCCATCTAGCTAATAACTATGGACCCGTAGGTTTGAGGTAAGCTACTCACACTTCATCGGAGGGCTATGGTGTTGATGTAGAAGCCCTCCGTGATCGATGCCCCCTCCGGCGGAGCTCTGGAACAGGCCCCAAGATGGGATCTCATGGATACAGAAAGTTGTGGCGGTGGAATTAGGTTTTTGGCTGCGTATCTGATCGTTTGGGGGTACGTATGTATATATAGGAGGAAGGAGTACATCGGTGGAGCAACAGGGGGGCCACGAGGGTGGAGGGCGCGCCTGGGGGGGTAGGCGTGCCCCTTACCTCGTGGCCTCCTCTTTTGTGTCTTGACGTAGGGTCCAAGTCTCCTGGGTCTTGTTCGTTGAGAAAATCACGTTCCCAAAGGTTTGATTCCGCTTGGACTCCGTTTGATATTCCTTTTCTTCGATACCCTAAAATAGCCAAAAAACAATTCTGGGCTAGGCCTCCGGTTAATAGGTTAGTCCCAAAAATAATATAAAAGTGGATAATAAAGCCCAATAATGTCCAAAACAGTAGATAATATAGCATGGAGCAATCAAAAATTATAGATACGTTGGAGACATATCAAGCATCCCCAAGCTTAATTCCTCCTTGTCCTCGAGTAGGTAAATGATAAAAACAGAATTTTTGATGCGGAGTGCTACTTGGCATAATTTTAATGTAATTATTATTAATTGTGGTATGAATATTCAGATTCGAAAGATTTAAAACAAAAGTTCATATTGACATAAAAATAATAATACTTCAAGCATACTAACTAAGCAATTATGTCTTCTCAAAATAACATGGCCAAAGAAAGTTCATCCCTACAAAATCATATAGTTTAGTCATGCTCCATTTTCGTCACACAAGAATGCTCTCATCATGCACAACCCCGATGACAATCCAAGCAATTGTTTCATAATTTAGTAATCTCAAACCTATAAACTTTCATGCAACATATGAGCGCGAGCCATGGACATAGCACTATGGGTGGAATAGAATATAATGAGGGGGGTTATGTGGAGAAGACAAAAAAGGAGAAAGTCTCACATCAACAAGGCTAATCAATGGGCTATGGAGATGCCCACCGATTGATGTTAATGCAAGGAGTAGGGATTTCCATGCAACGGATGCACTAGAGCTATAAATGTATGAAAGCTCAACAAAAGAAACTAAGTGGGTGTGCATCCAACTTGCTTGCTCACGAAGACCTAGGGCACTTGAGGAGGCCCATTGTTGGAACATACAAGCCAAGTTCTATAATGGAAATTTCCCGCTAGTATATGAAAGTGACAAAACAAGAGACTCTCTATCATGAAGATTATGGTGCTACTTTGCAGCACACGTGTGGCAAAGGATAGTAACATTGTCCCTTCTCTCTTTTTCTCTCATTTTTTGGGCCTTCTCTTTTTTTATGGCCTTTCTCTTTTTTTTAATTCCTCACTTGGGACAATGCTCTAGAAAATGATGATCATCACACTTCTATTTATTTACAACTCAATGATTACAACTCGATACTAGAACAAAAGATGACTCTATATGAATGCCTTCGGTGGTGTACCGGGATATGCAATGGACCAAGAGTGACATGTATGAGAGAATTATGAACGGTTGCTTTGCCACAAATACTATGTCAACTACATGATCATGCCTCTACTGGAATCAGCTACTTTGCCATCTGCCAGCTCTTTGTCGTCTGCTAGCAGACGGCAAAGAAGCTCTTTGCCATCAGCTACCGAAAAGCAGACGGCAAAGAAGCAGCGGACAGCAAAACAGGCCTTTGCCATCTGCCAGCTCTTTGCCGTCAGCCAGCTGACGGCAAAGATTCTTTGCCGTCAGCTGGCTCACGGCAAAGAGGGAGGTGGCCCCCACCCCCAGCCCATTTAGAAAAAACTTAACGCCCCACCTCTTTGTCGTCCGCTAGCGGACGGCAAAGAGAGATAAAGGCGGACGGCAAAGAGCTGCGGATGGCAAAGAGCAGACTAATTAACGGCCCCCACCCTCGCCCGTTACTCTCTTTGCTCTCCCTCTCTCCTCCCCGACGCCCACCAGATCCCCACCCACCGCCGCCCCCGCCGCCCGGCGCCGCCCCCGCCCCCCACCGCCGCCCACGCCACCCGGCGC
>NC_041388.1:340300385-340353916 GCF_002162155.2 Triticum dicoccoides | reverse complement strand
ACATGACACCCCGACCCCCCGACCCCGAAACAGCACCCCGACCCCAACATGGCACCCCGACACCGACACGACACCCTGACCCCCGACACCTCCCGAAAAGGTGTTCTTTGGCCTTCCAGAGGCCGACAGGGTCATATATTTGTGAATTATTAGTTAGGTCATATATTTTTCGATTTTGTTATGAAAAACATCATATATAATTGTGTTGATCGGATAGATTTAAATGTGCAGTTGTTTCATCGCTGCGAGGTTTGGTGTTCGACGACCTCACCGTGTGTTTGACGAGCTCTGCCCCTTCGCTTGTGGGTGAGCACAAATGACATGTCCTCCTACCCCATTAATTATTTGCTCTGTTCCGGTGTTCGTGCCAATGAAACTTGATAGCTAGCTATATATGTGTCTTGAATCATCAGTATGCGTAACCAATATGTGTCTCTCGTTCGAAAGCGTCATAGTTATAAATATGCATGCATTTGCATATTTATAACCTTGATTCTTTTGAATTGTCCAACACTATCAATGGACAGCCCGAGTATGTGTAGATTGGGTTCGTTTTCCCATATGCTTTGCTCCGGATCTAACACATAAATTTCGTCAATGCCTCCCCTGTTGTTCTCCGGGTACACATCCTCTCTGTTTATTTCAGAGACGTGTATCAGGAGAACAGCGGGGAGGTGCTGCCGAAATTTTGCGTCGGATCCGGAGCATAGCATGGGAAAATGAACCCAATCTACACATACTCGGGTGGGATTAGGACCTATCATTACCTATTAGAGTGTAGGTTGCATGGACGTAATAAAATTGACAAAGTAGATCAACTGATTAATATATACATGGTGAATTATATATATAATTGTTGTGTGTCCAGTAGCTCTAAAAGTCAAGATGAGTGATCGTGTGTGGATGTATACCAGTCACACTGGTCAAAACAAATGAAGCGCTGAATGGTTCACAAAAACCAAGGGGTTTGTGCAAGCCGCATTTGCAAATGGCCAGAGGAAAACCTGGTGCCCCTGTTTCCGGTGCGGCAATTGGGAAAAGAGGACAGAGGCTAAAATGGGCAAACACCTGCAGAAGAGTGGTTTTACGCCCGATTATACGGTGTGGACATTTCATGGTGAGTCTGCCCAACATGACCGAGCTGAGGTGGATCGTCGTCGCACCGACAAGCATGGTACCAGGATGGAAAACATGGTGCAAGACTATGATGATGCTCGGGATTCGGACGAGGAGATGGAGGAATCTGCAAAGGCCTTCAATGAAATGTTGGAGTCTTCAAAACGTCCGCTCCACGAGCACACTGAGCTTTGTCAGTTGGATGCCATCTCACAAGTAATGGCTCTGAAGGCTCAGTTCAACTTGGGCATAGAATGCTATGACGCAATTATGACAGTATTTGGACGCTTTCTACCCAAAGGCCATGTAATGCCTGCAAACCTGTACCAGTCGGACAAAATCCTCCGTGCACTGAAGATGCCCTATGAGAAGATACATGCCTGTGAGAAAGGATGTGCCTTATTTAGGCTTGACTATGCGGACTTGAACTATTGTCCCATTTACAAGTCTTCCAGGTATATTGTGGTAGACAACAGTATGGGTGAGAAGACACAGACCAAAATCCCCGTTAGTATTCTTCGGTATATGCCAATCGTACCAAGACTTCAACGTCTTTTCATGGTCGAAGAGATGGCCAGACAGATGACATGGCACAAAACAGGCAAAAGAACCGAACTAGATGCAGATGGGAATCTGATGATGGTACACACATCAGATGGTGTTGCATGGAAAAAGTTTGATGAATTACATGCTGACACGGCGGCAGATCCGAGGCATCCTTGAGTCGGCATCAACATGGATGGGTTCAGTGTGTTTGGTATGACGGCAGCCCAATACAGTTGTTGGCCTGTATTTGTCTTTCCACTCAATCCCCCCCGGACAGATAATGCAAAGAAAGAACATTTTCCTGATGTTGATAATTCCAGGGCCCAACTATCCGGGGAAAAATATGAATGTGTACATGCAGCCGCTTAAGGATGAATTGCAAGAAGCCTGGGATAATGGGTTCAAGACATACGACGCCTATAGCAAACGGAACTTCATAATGCGTGTCTGGTACATGTACTCGACGCATGAATTGCCGACATATGTGCTATTCGTTGGATGGTGTGTGCATGGAAGGTTCCCGTGCCCCACATGCAAGGGAGCTCTTGAGTTTCGTTGGCTTCAGGCCGGTCACAAGTTTTCTTGCTTCGACATGCATAGACAGTTCATGGATCCTCGCCATAAGTTCAGGAAAGACAAGAAGAACTTCATTAGAGGTAGAGTTGTCAAAAACTCTGCACCACCTGCGTTGACAGGCCAACAGACCCTGGATCAGTTAAACGCTCTCGAGACAGATCCACAGTGTCCAGGGTACTTCAAGGGGTATAATTCTAAGCACGTCTGGACTCACAAAACATGCTTATGGGATCTGCCTTACTTCAAAGACCTCCTTTGCCCACACAACATCGACGTGATGCACACTGAGAAGAATATCACCGAGGCACTTTTTGGTACATTGTTCGGCATAGATGGGAAGTCAAAGGATAATACTAAGGCTAGAGTCGATCTGGAGGCGCTATGTGATAGGCCATTACAAAACATGAAAGAACCGAAAGGAAAGCAGAACTGGACGAAGCCAAAGGCATGGTTCAATCTTGGAAGGCTAGCTATGAGGGAAATTATCTTGTGGGTGAAAATGCAGTTGATGTTCCCGAATGGGTATGCAGCGAATCTAAAGAGGGGAGCGAGTCTTAATAAATTGAAGATATTTGGTCTCAAGAGTCATGATTGGCACATATGGATTGAGCGGGTAATGTCGGTGATGTTGCGTGGCTTCATCGCTGAGGATGAATGGCTAGTCCTAGCAGAACTCAGCTATTTCTTCTGTGTTCTTTGTGCGAAAGAACTATCGCCTGGCGTGCTAGAAGAAATGGAAGAGTTGGTGCCGGAGTTGATATGCAAGTTAGAGAAGATCTTTCCACCGGGCTTCTTTAATCCAATGCAGCATTTGATTTTGCATCTCCCGACCGAGGCAAGATTGGGGGGGGGGGCGTGCAAAATCGTTGGTGCTACCCAACTAAGAGGATGGAGAAGACGCTTCGAGAAAAATGTAAAAATAAACGAAGAATTGAAGCATCGATGGCTGAGGCATTCATCACTGAGGAGGCGGCAAACTTCGTGACAGCACACTACGAAGCCAAAAATTGTCATTTGCATAATCCGAAGCCTCGGTACAACGCTGGCGACCCTAAAAAGGGTGGATCCAACCTCAGCCTATTTAAAGGAAATCTTGCACCAGCCAGTGTTTCAAATACAGTATCTTTGGATAACAAAGAATGGCGGACCATTTCGTTGTATATCTTCAACAACCTGATAGAAGTGCGGCCGTACATCGAGTAAGTTCTCAGTACATTGTTTCGCAACTTCTATTTCCTTTGAACTGCTCTTATTCCTGGATATTTCATACAGTCGATACGTCGCCATATTCTCGTATGGAGCGATGATCCAAAAGGATTCCGTCGAAGAGTATGAGCTTCTCGCAAAGCAAGGAGGCGGCTATCCCGGTTTCATATCTTGGTTCAAACAAACGGTAATTTCTATTAGACAATTTCATTTCATTTGCTAATTTGTGCGTAATGCAACAATCCTTTCATATTAAACTTGTAGGCTAATTCAGAGTCTATGGACGCCTAATTGAGACAAGTCGCTAATGGTTTTGACTATAAGGTCCGTTCATCTGACAAATACGACATCAATGGGTATCGCTTTCGTACCTATGGCAAAGAGCTATCTATGGCCGACCGAAAGTCTACAAATTGTTGTGTATCTGCTATCGGCGAAGGAGGTACCGAGTATTATGGGAGAGTTGAAGCAAGTTATGAACTTCTATTCTATGGTGAAAACCCACCGAATGTCGTAGTCTTCAAATGTTATTGGTTTCAGCCGAAGGAGACTAGAAGGACTCATGAACATATAGGGATAGTTGAAATCAACCAAAGCACCCATTTAGATGTTCCTGATGTCTATATTACGGCTCAACAGGCAACCCAAGTATTCTATCTACCGTGGGCCTGCCAAACTAATCCAAATCTGAAAGGTTGGGATGTCGTTTATGAAGTGCCCCCACGTGCTAGACTTTCTCCCCCAAAGGAAGAGGATTATGAACCTCACATTAACCCAGACACATATGAAGGAGAATTGTTCCAAGAGACACGTCTTTCCAAAAAACGTTTCAACAACCCCTATACTTCACCCCAAAACATTGAAGTAGACAGAGATAGTGAATCCAACATCACCCCAGAGGAGGAACAAGAAGAGCCGGAACAAGAAGAGGTTACTGCTGCAGATGACATGTTAATGCTTGACCGATTACGTCAAGGTGGCCTTGCACATGTTGATGCCACTGAACCCTATGAGCCCATCATTGATTATAGTGATGATGATGATTATGCATTTATTGATGATACTGATCGAGATTATTAGTAGTGTCAGGTATTCAATTTTTTATGTTGTACTTGATGATGATACACTTAAGTGATATACATATTATTATTCATGTCAGTATTTTTTATGTTGTAGCTAATTTCCTTTATTCTTTGTCATGGCAGGTGTTGAAAGATGGTGGGCGCTGGTCGGGAGCGTGCCGAGGCCCCTTCTTCGTCGGCGCGTGGTGTGAGGTCTTCCATTCCACACGCACCTCTCCGCCGAGCGTTGCTGGACAGTATGGCAACACCGCCGGGCCCTTCTTCGTCGACCGCGGTGCCCAGCAGGGGACGAGGTAAGAAGAAGAGAGGAGGTGGAGCACGTGGTCGCAGGAGAGGAGGTAGGGTGACTTCTACGGCGCCTTCCTCGCCGCCACCCCCAGCTGTTTCACCCGAGCACGTGACTGCTAGGGTGGACTCGTCCGAGGAGGAGGCTACACGGACTCCGGTCCACGGGTCTTCGGCCCACGAGCCTCGGGTCGACAGGCCGTCGGCCCACGAGAGTTCGGCCCACGAGACCCCGAAGGAGCACACGTCTGGATGGGGTACCTAGGCAGATCAGCTTGAGGAGCCGAGTGGCCATGCTGATGATGGAGGGGAGCCGACTGATATTGAGGAGGAAGGGGGCACCGTCTACCAATGTGGTTGTACACGGCTCCCGTCCATGCCGGAAACCCGCGAGCAGAGGTGGTTGATTTTCCCTGATGGGGAGAGGTAAGTGCATTTAATATTTTTGTACCTTTTGCATTCATGTTTCTTCAAATAACTAATGCGTTGGCCTTGTCATGCTGCAGGGGTTAGGACCACCATCATAGTGTCCGCCGGCCCAACTCCGTCCTTGGAGTTCTTTGTCAGTAAAACTTCTCGGGGTTTGTCACGTTGCCTGGTGAGGGTCGGCTTCCAGAGCTTGGATTGAGTTGGGAGCACTACTTGGCTGCCTCGGCCCCGCCGGGTGAGATTATCGACGGTATCTTGTGCAAGACGAGGGCAGACATGGTGATCAGAAAGTTCTGGGTAATTTCTCCTTTACACAATTAAAAATCTTCAACTAGCTAGTTATTAATTGTATTAATCAATATTGTCTCATTTGATTGCAGACATTCTACAGGTGTGAGGAGGGATACGAGGAGGAAGCGGCAAATGTTATCGATAACGTCTACAAGCACCTACTACAAAACTTACAGCACGAGGCTCGGGTGCAGGCTGTTCGAGACTACTACGCCTCACGTGGTATCAAGAAGACCAAGCCGGCGTGCCGTGAGAAGTTCTTGAGTAAGGAGCAGTACATGAAGGTAATTCTTAAGGCCTTGTACTTACTTCCTTCATTTAGTAATTCATAGCTGTAGCGCTCAAGTTTCTATTTGCTAACTTAGGCCCCTCCGAGATGGTGTGCGGATCAGATGGATTGTTGGGAGGTGTTGGTCAATGAGTGGTGCTCAAATGAATGGCTAGCCCTCCACAATGATGCCAAGGACAAACGTGCCCAAATGGAAGGTGTGCCACACCATCAAGGCAGCTCCAACTTATTTCAGTTCGGGCGGAACTGGGTATGGGGTTTGCTTCATGATTCATGCAATTCATTCATCATGCTAGCTTTAGCCCTTTAATTACTAATTAACTTTGTTTCTATCTTTCAGGCACGCTACAATAAGGCGGATAAGGTGCCAGAGGTGTACGACCTGTATGCCATGGCCCACACTAGCCCTTACAAGAAAGTCAAGGCATTCTCTGCGTCTGACCTCGATGATCCAAAGAACTTCACCAACATCTCCTCCCACGACAAGCTCGTGCAATATAAAGATCAGGGGAAGGCGAGGAAAGGGGAGGATTTTAACCCGAGCCAGGGTCCCATTGATATAGAGCTGCTGATGATATCTGGTGGCGGGAGGTCCCATGGCTCCATAGCCATAGGAGATGGACTTATCCGTTGTCCTAGCACTCTCCCGGAGATCAAGGCACGCCAGTCGAGCTCCGCTCCTGAGATAAGGCCTCGTGAACGGCCAGTCCAACTCGCCTTCAAGGTTAGTTATACGTACTCAGCTATCTTTCTCCATTACATTGTGTGCGCTTCCATGAATGATTACAAATGGTCATGTGAGTGGTGTTGTAGGCTGCTATACAGAGTGAGAGAGATAGAATGGAGAAACTTCTGGCGGAGGCGGCGGAGAGGATGCGGGAGTTGGAGGAGAGGACGACAAAGATGTTGGAGGAGGAGAGGGCACGGAATGACATGTAGGCAAGGGCCATGTACGACTCCTTGTGGTAAGTTTCTTCTACAGATTAGCCAAAACATTCATGTAGTGTTTGTCTCATTACTAACTAGTATGACTCTGTTTGTCAAAACCAAATGTGCAGTCTGTGTGTGAGAAGTCCGGTCAGACCGCTCCACCGATGCCAGTGATTGCTCCTGGGACCACGGTGAGTTTAATTTGAATGGACATTACTTGCTAGTCTTAACATTTGAGTGTCATCATGGTAACGAGACATTGGTAATGATCATTGGTGCAGCGTAACTCTAGACAAGCATCGCACGATCCTTCTCCAACTACCGGCACGAGCCAGCCCGCTCCTACACCTCCATGATCACGGTAGGTTTCTCTAGTGTTTTTCTTAACAAATGCATAAAGACCTAGACTTAGCTTTATTTCCTCCAATATGCTTACCATAATGACCTAGAGTTAGCTTCTTTTCCTCCAAAATGACTTAATAAGCTTACTGACCTCCAAAACCATCCATTTTACCTAAGTTAGCTCTAAAACGATTTGTACTTAGCTTACTTATGTCAAAAATTGCATAATTAGCTTATTTAGCTCATAAACGATCCATTTTACCTAAGTTAGCTCTAAAATGACCCATTTTACCTTAGTTAGCTTATAAATGATCCACTTTATCCAAGTTAGCTGTAAAATGACCCATTTTACCTAGATTAGCTCCTAAATGACCCATTTCACCTAAGTTAGCTCAAAAACGATCCATTTCACCTTAGTTAGCTCAAAAACGATCCATTTCACCTTAGTTAGCTCATAAACGACCCATTTCAACTAAGTTAGCTCATAAATGATCCATTTCACCTAAGTTAGCTAAAAACGATCCATTTCAACTTAGTTAGCTCAAAAACGATCCATTTCACCTTAGTTAGCTTATAAATGACCCATTTCAACTAAGTTAGCTCATAAATGATCCATTTCACCTTAGTTAACTCATAAACGACCCATTTCAACTTAGTTAGCTCATAAATGATCCATTTCACCTTAGTTAGCTCATAAACGACCCATTTCAACTTAGTTAGCTCATATATGATCCATTTCACCTAAGTTAGCTCATAAATGACATATACTTCTTGTTCTAGTCTTCTTCTTCTAGTCACCTATTTCTAACTTTCTTATTTGCCATTTTGCAGATTTCATTCACTTCATGGAAGCTAGCTTGCTATGATGGAGTGCTTGTTTTTTCTTTGCTGAAACTTTTCATTGTATCTAGCTTCTATGATGGAACTTTGCATTGTAATATGTATATGGATGGAACTTGATGGAACTTGCTTATGTACGAATGGATGAAACTTAATTATGTGCTGGATATGTGATATGTTTGCTGTTAAATAGCCTTGTGAAATATATCTATATGTGTCATATATATTTGCTGTGAAAATTGTTGGATTCAAGAAAAAAAGAGCCAATATGCAGGCTCTTTGCCGTCTGCCACCGACGGCAATGGGCTCTTTGCTGTCAGCCCTGGACGGCAAAGAAGCCACGTGGCAGCCAACTGTGCTTCCTGGGAGCTGACCCATTTGGTCAGTTTGCCTACAGTGGCAGACGGCAAAGAGTGAACAATTTTGCCATCAGCGGCGGACGACACAGGCCTGCCGTTAGCCACCTAATGGACTAACAACGCATTTTTTGCCGCCTGCTTTCTTTGTCGTCTGCTGCTGATGGCAAAGGCCCCTTTGCCGTCAGCCGCATAAAGCGGACGGCAAAGTAGTTGTTTGCCAGACCTTACTTTGCCGGAGCCTGTTGCCGTCCGTGGCAGATGGCAAAGACCTTTGACGTCCGCCGTTCAGGCCTTTGCCGTCCGCCGCGACAGACGGCAAAGTAGTTGATTCCTGTAGTGTGCTAAGCAATATGACAATAATGAATGTGTCATGATAAACAGAATGGTGGAATGTTGCATGGCAATATATCTCAGAATGGCTATGGAAATGCCATAATAGGTAGGTATGTTGGCTGTTTTGAGGAAGATATAAGGAGGTTTATGTGTGAAAGAGTGTATCATATCACGGGGTTTGGATGCACCGGCGAAGTTTGCGCCAACTCTCAATGTGAGAAAGGGCAATGCACGGTACCGAAGAGGCTAGCAAGGATGGAAGGGTGAGAGTGCGTATAATCCATGGACTCAACATTAGTCATAAAGAACTCACATACTTATTGCAAAAATCTACAAGTCATCAAAAACCTCGGCACTACGCGCATGCTCCTAGGGGGATAGATTGGTAGGAAAAGACCATCGCTCGTCCCCGACCGCCACTCATAAGGAGGACAATCAAATAACACCTCATGTTTCAAATTTGTTACATAACGTTTACCATACATGCATGCTATGGGACTTGCAAACTTCAACACAAGCATTTCTCAATTTCACAACTACTCAACTAGCACGACTTTGATATTATTACTTCCATATCTCAAAACAATCATCAAGCATCAAACTTCTCTTAGTATTCAAAACACTCATAAGAAAATTTTACTAATCTTGAATACCTAGCATATTAGGATTTTAAGCAAATTACCATGCTATTTAAGAATATCAAAATAATCTAAGTGAAGCATGAGAGATCAATAGTTTCTATAAAACAAATCCACCACCGTGCTCTAAAAGATATAAGTGAAGTACTAGAGCAAAACTATATAACTCAAAAGATATAAGCGAAGCACATAGAGTATTCTAACAAATTCCAAATCATGTATGGCTCTCTCAAAAGGTGCTTACAGCAAGGATGATTGTGGTAAATTAAAAAGTAAAGACTCAAATCATACAGGACGCTCCAAGCAAAACACATATCATGTGCTGAATACAAATATAGCTCCAAGTAAAGTTACCGATAGAAGTAGACGAAAGAGGGGATGCCTTCCGTGGCATCCCAAAGCTTTGGCTTTTAGGTGTCCTTAGATTATCTTGGGGTGCCATGGTAATCCCCAAGCGTAGGCTCTTGCCACTCCTTGTTCCATAATCCATCAAATCTTTACCCAAAACTTGAAAACTTCACAACACAAAACTCAAAGTAAAAAATCTCGCGAGCTCCGTTAGCGAAAGAAAAGAAAAGACCACTTCAAGGTAATGTAATGAACTCATTATTTATTTATATTGGTGTTATACCTACTGTATTCCAACTTCTCTATGGTTTATAAACTATTTTACTAGCCATAGATTCATCAAAATAAGCAAACAACACACGAAAAACAGAATCTGTCAAAAACAGAACAGTCTGTAGTAATCTGTAGCTAGCGCAAGATCTGGAACCCCAAAAATTCTAAAATAAATTGATGGACGTGATGCATTTGTCTATTAATCATCTTCAAAAATAATTAATTAAATATAACTTTCCAAATAAAAATGGCAGTAGTTCTCGTGAGCGCTAAAGTTTCTGTTTTTTTACAGCAAGTGTAACAAGACTTTCCCCAAGTCTTCCCAACGGTTCTACTTGGCACAAACACTAATTAAACACAAAAAACACAACCAAAACAGAGTCTAGAAAAATTATTTATTACTAAACAGGAGAAAAAATCAAGGAATAAAAATAAAATTGGGTTGTCTCCCAACAAGCGCTATCGTTTAACGCCCCTAGCTAGGCATAACAAGCAAGGATAGATCTAGGTATTGCCATCTTTCGTAGGCAATCCATAAGTGGCTCTCATAATAGATTCATAAGGTAATTTAATTTTCTTTCTAGGAAAGTGTTCCATGCCTTTCCTTAATGGAAATTGGAATCTGATATTTCCTTCCTTCATATCAATAATTGCACCAATCGTTCTAAGGAAAAGGTCTACCAAGAATAATAGGACGTGAAGGATTGCAATCTATGTCAAGAACAATAAAATCTAGGGGCACATAATTCCTATTTGCAACAATAAGAACATCATTAATTCTTACCATAGGTTTCTTAATAGTGGAATCCGCAAGGTGCAAGTTTAAAGAGCAATCATCAAAATCACGGAAACCTAACAAATCACACAAAGTCTTTGGAATCGTGTAAACACTAGCACCCAAATCACATAAAGCATAGCATTCATGATCTTTAATTTTAATTTTAATAGTTGGTTCCCACTCATCATAAAGCTTTCTAGGGATAGAAACTTCCAATTCAAGTTTTTCTTCATAAGATTGCATCAAGGCATCAATGATATGTCTAGTAAACGCTTTATTTTGACTACAAACATGAGGAGAATTTAGCACGGATTGCAATAAGGAAATGCAATCAATCAAAGAGCAAATTTCATAATTAAATTCCTTGAAATCCATAATAGTGGGTTTAGCAACATCTAGGGTTTTAATTTCTTCAATCCCTCTTTCATCAATTTTAGCATTAAGATCTAAAAACTCTGAATTTTTGGAACGCCTTCTAGGTAAAGGTGGATCATATTCAGTCCCATCATTATCAAGATTCATATTGCAAAACAAAGGTTTAATAGGGGACACATCAATAACTTTTAGATCTTCATCATGATTTTCATAGGAACTAGAAGAACACACTCCTATAAAGGCATCTTTCTTAGCACGCATCCTAGCGGTTCTTTCTTTGCAATCATCAATGGAAATTCTCATGGCTTTGAGAGACTCATTGATATCATGCTTAGATGGAATACATCTAAGTTTCAAAGAATCGACATCAAGAGAAATTCTATCAACGTTCCTAGCCAACTCATCAATCTTAAGCAATTTTTCTTCAATCAAAGCATTAAAATTCTTTTGCGAAGTAATAAATTCTTTAATATTAGATTCAAAATCAGAGGGCATCTTATTATAATTTCCATAAGAATTGTTGTAGGAATTGCCATAATTATTAGAGGGATTACTAGGATAAGGCCTAGGGTTAAAATTTCCTCTATACGCGTTGTTACCAAAATTGTTCCTACCAACAAAATTCACATCCATAGATTCATTATTATTCTCAATAAAAGTAGACAAGAGCATATCATTAGGATCAGAAGAAACACTCTTATTAGCAAATAATTTCATAAGTTCATCCATCTTTCCACTCAAAACATTAATTTCTTCTATCGCATGCACCTTTTTATTAGTAGATCTTTCAGTATGCCATTGAGAATAATTAACCATAATATTATCTAGGAGTTTAGTAGCTTCTCCTAAAGTGATTTCCATAAAAGTTCCTCCCGCGGCCGAATCTAAAAGATTTCTAGAAGCAAAATTCAATCCGGCATAAAAAATTTGTATAATCATCCACAAATTTAAACCATGAGTAGGGCAATTACGTATCATTAGTTTCATTCTCTCCCAAGCTTGTGCAACATGTTCATGATCAAGTTGCTTAAAATTCATAATATCGTTTCTAAGAGGGATGATCTTAGCGGGAGGAAAATACTTAGAGATAAAAGCATCTTTGCACTTATTCCATGAATCAATACTATTTTTAGGCAAAGACGAAACCAAGCTTTAGCACGATCTCTAAGTGAAAAAGGCAATAGCTTCAATTTAACAATATCATTATCCACATCTTTCTTCTTTTGCATATCACACAAATCAACGAAGCTATTTAGATGGGTAGCGGCATCTTCACTAGGAAGGCCAGAAAATGGATCTTTCATGACAAGATTCGGCAAAGCAGTATTAATTTCACAAGATTCAGCATCGGTAAGAGGAGCAATCGGAGTGCTAATAAAATCATTGTTGTTGGTATTGGTGAAGTCACATAATTTAGTATTATCTTGAGCCATCGTGACAAGCAAGCAAACTAACACACAAGCAAACAAAAAGCAAGCGGGCAAAAAGAGGCAAATAGAGAAAGAGATGGAGGATGGAGAGAGAGAGGGCGAATA
Organism: Triticum dicoccoides; assembly: GCF_002162155.2. Classification (NCBI taxonomy): domain Eukaryota; kingdom Viridiplantae; phylum Streptophyta; class Magnoliopsida; order Poales; family Poaceae; genus Triticum; species Triticum dicoccoides. The sequence goes on along the minus strand of NC_041388.1, from coordinate 340,341,345 downwards.
AAACGGCAAGGGTGAAGTGGGGGAGAGGAAAACGAGAGGCAAATGGCAAATAATGTAATGCGGGAGATAAGGGTATGTGATGGGTACTTGGTATGTTGACTTTTGTGTAGACCTCCCCGGCAACGGTGCCAGAAATCCTTCTTGCTACCTCTTGAGCACTGCGTTGGTTTTCCTCGAAGAGGAAGGGATGATGCAGCAAAGTAGCGTAAGTATTTCCCTTAGTTTTTGAGAACCAAGGTATCAATCCAGTAGGAGGCTGCGCGCGAGTCCCTCGTACATGCACAAAACAAATAAATCCTCGCAACCAACCCGAATAGGGGTTGTCAATCCCTACACGGAAACTTACGATAGTGAGATCTGATAGATATGATAAGATAATATTCTTGGTATTTTTGTGATAAATATGCAAAGTAAAATAAAGGCAAAGTAAAGAGCGGAGGAAATAACTAAGTAGTAGGAGATTAATATGATAAAGATAGACCCGGGGGCCATAGGTTTCACTAGTGGCTTCTCTCGAGAGCATACGTATTCTATGGTGGGTGAACAAATTACTGTTGAGCAATTGACAGAATTGAGCATAGTTATGAGCATATCTAGGCATGATCATGTATATAGGCATCACGTCCGATACAAGTAGACCGACTCCTGCCTGCATCTACTACTATTACTCCACTCATCGACCACTATCCAGCATGCATCTAGAGTATTAAGTTAAAAACAGAGTAACGCCTTAAGCAAGATGACATGATGTAGAGGGATAAACTCATGCAATATGATGAAAACCCCATCTTGTTATCCTCGATGGCAACAATATAATACGTGCCTTGCTGCCCCTACTGTCACTGGGAAAGGACACCGCAAGATTGAACCCAAAGCTAAGCACTTCTCTCATTGCAAGAAAGATAAATCTAGTAGGCCAAACCAAACTGATAATTCAAAGAGACTTGCAAAGATAATCAATCATACATAAAAGAATTCAGAGAAGATTCAAAATTGTTCATAGATAGACTTGATCATAAACCCACAATTCATCAGTCTCAACAAACACACCGCAAAAAGAAAATTACATTGAATAGTTCTCCACAAGAGAGGGGGAGAACATTGTATTGAGATCCAAAAAGAGAGAAGAAGCCATCTAGCTAATAACTATGGACCCGTAGGTCTGAGGTAAGCTACTCACACTTCATCAGAGGGCTATGGTGTTGATGTAGAAGCCCTCCGTGATCGATGCCCCCTCCGGCGGAGCTCCGGAACAGGCCCCAAGATGGGATCTCGTGGATACAGAAAGTTGCGGCGGTGGAATTAGGTTTTTGGCTCCGTATCTGATCGTTTGGGGGTACGTAGGTATATATATAGGAGGAAGGAGTACGTCGGTGGAGCAACAGGGGGCCCACGAGGGTGGAGGGCGCTTGGGGGGGTAGGCGCGCCCCCTACCTCGTGGCCTCCTCTTTTGTGTCTTGACGTAGGGTCCAAGTCTCCTGGGTCTTGTTCGTTGAGAAAATCACATTCCCGAAGGTTTCATTCCGTTTGGACTCCGTTTGATATTGCTTTTCTTCGAAACCCTAAAACAGGCAAAAAACAACAATTTTGGGCTGGGCCTCCGGTTAATAGGTTAGTCCCAAAAATAATATAAAAGTGGATAATAAAGCCCAATAATGTCCAAAACAGTAGATAATATAGCATGGAGCAATCAAAAATTATAGATACGTTGGAGACGTATCACTACATCGGCATTTCCCTGGAGAGGGAGGGATGATGTAGCACAGCGACGATAGTTATTTCCCTCAGTTATGAAACCAAGGTATCGAACCAGTAGGAGAACCAAGCAACACAACGTAAGCAGCACCCTGCACACAAATAACAACACATCGCAACCCGACGTGTTAAAGGGGTTGTCAATCCCTATTGGGGTATTACGCCTCAAGATAGGCAAACAGGCGTGAGGTAAATTGTAGTAGATTGATAGATCGAACGCCAAATAAAATAAATAAAGATAAAATGCAGCAAGGTATTTTTGGATTTTTGGTTTAATAGATCTGAATAAAAATGCAAAGAAAAAGTAGATCGCAAGGCAAATATATGAGAAAGAACACCCGGGGCCGTAGGTTTCACTAGTGGCTTCTCTCGAGAAAAATAGCAACTGGTAAGTAAACAAATTACTGTTGGGCAATTGATAGAACTTTAAATAATTATGATGTTATCCAGGCAATGATCATTACATAGGCATCACGTCCAAGGTTAGTAGACCGACTCCTGCCTGCATCTACTACTATTACTCCACACATCGACCGCTATCCAGCATGCATCTAGTGTATTAAGTTCATGAAAAAAATGGAGTAATGCAATAAGAACGATGACATGATGTAGACAAGATCCGTTTATCTATATGGAGGTAGATATAGATCTCGTCTTTTTATCCTTAGTAGCAACGATACATACATGTCGGTTCCCTTTCCCACTACCGAGCACCTCTTCCCATTGCAAGATAAATAGATCAAGTTGGCCAAACAAAACCCAAATATCGGAGAAGAAATACGAGGCTATAAGAGATCATGCATATAAGAGATCAAAGAAAACTCAAATAACTTTCATGGATATAAAAAGATATGAGTGATCATAAACTCAAAGTTCCTCAGATCTCAACAAAACAAACCGCAAAAGAGTTACATCATATGGATCTCCAAGAGACCATTGTATTCAGAATTCAACGAGAGAGAGAAAGCCATCTAGCTACTAACTACCGAACCGAAGGTCTACAAAGAACTACTCACGCATCATCGGAGAGGCACCAATGGAGGTGGTGAACCCCATCTGAGATGGTGTCTAGATTGGATCTGGTGGTTCCGGACTCTACGGCGGCTGGATGAATGTTTCGTCGATGCCTTTAGGGTTTCTGGAATATTGTGGTATTTATAGAGCAAAGAGGCGGTCTGGGGGCACTCGAGGTGGGCACAACCCACCAGGACACGCCTAGAGGCCCAGGCGCGCCCTGGTGGGTTGTGCCCCCCTCGGAGCACCCCCAGGTGCAACCAGGGTCCATTGCCTTCCTTCTAGCCCATAAAAAATCATCGTGGAGTTTCGTGGCATTTGGACTCCGTTTGATATTGATTTTCTATGATGTAAAAAACATGGGAAAACGACTACTGGCACTTGGCACTATGTCAATAGGTTAGTACCAAAAAATGATATAAAATGATTATAAAACATCCAAGATTGATAATAAAACAGATGGAACAATAAAAAATTATAGATACGTTGGAGACGTATCAGCACCCCTAAGCTTAACTCCTACTCGTCCTCGAGTAGGTTAGTGATAAAAACAGAATTTTTGATGTGGAGTGTTGTTCATCAAGTCATATCATATTCTTTTCTTTATAGCATGGACATTTGGACTTTTATGTGATTCAAAGCAATAGTCTAGTTTTGACATAATAATTTAGATACTCAAGCACATCAACAAGCAACCATGTATTTCAAAATATCAATGCTAAAAAAAGTTATCCCTAGCCCATCATGCTCAAACATTGATCCATTCATGAAACACACTCGAATATTAACTACACTCAATACTTGAGCACGGTCATATTGCCTCCTAGTTGGTGCTTTTATGAGAGAAGATGGAGACTCAAATTTCAAAAATTAAAAATTGCATAAAGTAAAATAAAGGCCCTTCGCAGAGGGGAGTAGGGATTTGTAGAGGTGCTAGAGTTCAAAGCAAAAAAATTAGAGATAAAAACATTTTGGGAGGTGTATCCATCCCACCAACGAAAACGACTTAGAGTTCCCAACACTTTCCATGCTAGATATGCCATAGGCGGTTCCCAAATAGAAAATAAAGTTTATTCTTTTTTCCACCATAACTTTCACTTTCCAAATAATTTATTATTTGACAATATAAAGTAAATTCATTTTTTTTATTTCAGGACTGGGCATCCCTAATACCTTTGCCATACTCTCGTGTAATGACAAGTGAATAAACACTCATCTTGAGAATAACACATCTAGCATGAAAAATATTAGCCACCCCTCACCGCTCCGCGAAAAGAGAAGTTTATTTTGAAAATTAGAGATGCCACATGCAAATTTGCTTAGAACAGCAAAAGAATACCACATATAGGTAGATATAGTGGACTCATGTGGCAAAATTGTTTTAAAGGATTTTGGATGCACAAGTAGAGGTCATACTTAGTGCAAAATGAAGGCTAGCAAAAAGATTGAGAAGCGACCAACCAAGAAACGAATAATCTCATAAGCAAGCAATTAAGCATAATTAACACCAAATAATGCACCACAAGTAGGATATAATTTTCATTGCATCATTATTGACTTTCGTGCATGCATAGGGAATCACAAACCTTAACACCAATATTCTTACTAGAGCACAATTACTCATCAACATAACTCACATATCACATCATCATATCTCAAAACTATTACTAAGAATCAAGTTTATTCATTTTGTCCAATGATCTTCATGACATTTTTTATCCTTCTTGGATATCTATCACTTTGGCACTAATTTTCATGTGTTGCTTTTCATAAGTGAAGATCATGAGCATAACAAATTTTCTTTCTCTCAAAATAATTTAAGGGAAGCAAGAGAGAATTTCTTCAAAATTTTACTAACTCTCAAATAAATCTAAGTGAAGCAAGAGAGCATTTCTTCAAAAATAACAAAGCACATCGTGCTCAAAAATATATAAGTGAAGCACTAGAGCAAGTCCTAGCTCATAAAAGATTTAAGTGAAGCATAAAGAGCAATTCTAACAAGTCATGATATAATTTTGGCTCTCTCAAATAGGTGTGTCTAGCAAGGATTGATGACTTAAAACACAAAATAAAACAAGTAAATACACATATCATACAAGACACTCCAAGCAAGACACATATCATGTGACGAATAAAAATATAGTCTCGAGTAAAATACCGATAGTTGCTGGAGGAAAGCGGGGATGCCACTCGGGGGCATCCCCAAGATTAGTTGGCCGCTCATTCTTGGATAATAGCTTGGGATGCCGGGGCATCCCCAAGATCAGGCTCTTACATCCTTCCTTCATCCATCGTAAGATAACCCAAAACTTGAAAAGTTCAATCACACAAAACTCAACAAAAAACTTCGTGAGATCCGTTAGTATAAGAATAATAAACCACTACTATAAGTGATGTATCAAACCAATTCATACTTTTTTTGTATTATATCTACTCTATTCCAAATTTTCTATGGAAAAAACTCATCAAAGAAAACCATAGAGCCATCAAAATAAGCACACAACACAAAGAAAACAGAATTTGTCAAAACAGAACAGTCTGTAGCAATCTGACTATTTCGCATACTTCTATAACTCAAAAAATTATGCCAAATTAGGACGAGCTGGGAAATTTTTATATTGATCTACTTAAATTGGAATGGGCATTTTATCGCTCTCTGGTAAAAAATGAAAACTAATTTCGTGAGCGTAAAAGTTTCTGTTTTTTTCAGCAAGATCAAACAACTATTGCCCAAGAAGATCCTAATGGCTTTACTTGGCACAAACACAAATTAAAACATAAAAAACACAATCATAACAGTAGCATAATTGTGACAACACTCAATAATAGAAAGCAAAAAAGAAAAATTAAATTTTATTCATTGGGTTGTCTCCCAACAAGCGCTATAGTTTCACGCCCTTAGTTAGGCATAAAGCAAGGATCTAAGTTTTGTCATCTTTGTTTCGAGATCCATAAGATGCCCTCATGATTTATTCATATGGTGACCTAATTCTTGTTCTAGGAAAGTGTTCCATACCCTTTCTCAAAGGAAATTGGAACTTAATATTGCCTTCTTTCATATCAATCAAGGCACCGATAGTGCGTAAAAACGGTCTACCAAGAATAATTGGACAAGACGGATTGCAATCAATATCAAGAACAATAAAATCTATGGGCACATAATTCCTATTTGCAAGAATAAGAACATCATTAATTCTTACCATAGGCTTTTTAATAGTATAATCCGCCAAGTGTAATTCAAAGAACATTCTTCAAGATTGGTAAGACCAAGCACATCACATAAAGATTTCAGAATTGTGGAAACACTAGCACCCAAGTCACACAAAGAAAAACACTCATAGTTTTTAATCTTGACTTTGATAGTAGGTTCCCATTCATCATGCAATTTTCTAGGAATTGATACTTCTAATTCCAACTTTTCTTTCAAAGCTTTCATCATAGCATCAACAATATGTTTAGTAAAAGCTTTGTTTTGTTCATAAGCATGGGGTGAATTATCATGGATTGCAACAAAGAAATACAATCAATCAAAGAGCAACTATCATAATTAAAGTCTTTGTAATCCAAAATGGTGGGCACATCACTAGCTAAAATTTTGACCTCTCCAAACCCACTTTCATCAATTTTCTTAACAAGATTTTTACCCTCCGAAATATTGGGACGCCTTCTACCTAAAGTTGACTCTTCTCCAGTCCCTTTTTCATCAACTTAACTTTATTAAACAAGGAATCAATATAATAAACACCAACCATTTTAAGATCTTCATCACTTTTGCAAGAATAATCACTAGAAAAAGCTTTTTCTAAAAATTCTCTTTTAGCTCTAAGCATAGCAGTTCTTTTCTTACTTTTATCCATAGAAACATAAAGAGCTTTAATTGATTCATCTACTTCAGGCACAAAAAATTTCACCTTGACATTTTCCACATCATGAGCAATTCTATCAACACTTCTAGACAAATCATCAATCTTATTCAACTTTTCTTCTATAGAAGTGTTGACAACTTTTTGCGTATTGATAAATTCTTTAATATTATTCTCAAGATCAGAGGTGTTCCTATTATTATTATTATAGGATTGATTTCCATAGGAATTACCATAATTGTTAGAGGAATTACTAGGAAAAGTCCTAGGATTAAAATTTCCTCTATTAAAAACAGAAAAGAGGCTAACCAACTCGCATGGAGAAGGCTCCCCCGATTTCAGCCTTTGTTGGTTGTCGGATGCTGGTCAACTGGGTCGTCTGCATGCTGCTTCCCGTTGGATCATCGCGTCTTGCATCACATCTCGTTTTGACCGGCCAATGAAAACGATGAGGCGAATGGCCTGTGGGCTCATGACGAAGGGCGATAGGCTGGGTCAAACATTTCTGGGTGTTCGCGCGGCCTCTCCTCATGCGCCGCGTGCGCGCATCGTACGCTCCCGCTTTTGCCATTCGCTCCTTTGGCTGGTTGCCAGCCACATATGCACCTGTTTCTGCACCCGCGGCTGTGCTGTACCGATGACGGGTGGGCCTGTGCTACCCTTGGTCCCACTCATCAGCTGCATTAGTTGCATGTCACATGGTGTGGTTTTGTTTCTGCGGGTCAACCACTTTTGGTGGGTCGTTCCCCACGCCCTGCGCATGTCATGCGTTGTGGTGATAGAGCAGAGGGGTCAGCCGATGCGTGTGCACCCGGCTTCTGCGCCTGCGGATTCTTACCAGCGTCGGTGCCCTTGTGCCTACAAGTGGCCCTCGCTGACGCATGGCCCCGCTCGTCAGCTTCTTGGTGTCTTTTACCCGTGTGTGCATTGCTTATTTGGCCTGCTGACCTCATGATTCGGCCGGCCCGGCGCATGGAGAGTGGGCGAGCGGAGTGGGCGAGCGGTCTCGTTGGGCTGTACTACTGGTGGCTTGCTACTATTCCCTCCGCGTGGGCGGGGCCAATGGATGTGCGTGCAGTGCAGTGTGGGTACACGTGACGCCCCGCATGACCATCGTGTGCGTCGGCGGCGCGCATTCTGGAGAGTGCCCTCTGTGGGGTCGTTGCAGCCTATGACAGTGGGCTCTGGAACCCCTGGGCCCGGTAGGCAGGCGCGTGTCGATGGATTTGTGGTGGGTTCCCATACGCTTCTGTGAGAATTGCCCCTGCCATTGCAGTGGCCGGGAGGCTTTTCTCTCCGTTTTCCCCCTTTCCTCCTTCTATCCCTCATTTCCTCCATGCCGCTTCGTTCGCTCGCTTTCGTCCACGCTTCGAGGACGTCGCGTCCTGTCCTGTTCGCCTGCCTTCATCCAGTTCGGCCAGCTTACGTTGCGGTTCTCGCCATGGCCGCGTGTTCCTCCATGGGTGGTGTTGGTTGAGGTTCATCTTCTTATCCTTTCCCTGTCCGTGTCTGTCATTCCTTCTCCTGCTTACTGACTTGGTTTGCTTGTCTTTGCTCCATTGGTGCGCAGTTTGCTGCCGATTTTCCCGTTGGCTCTTACATGGGAGCGTGCGCCATTACGTTCTTGCTGTTCAGGTTAGTGCTTGTATCTTCTGCCTCTGTGTGGACATATGCCTTTGAGGTGTTTGTTAAAATGGTTGGGTGCTGCTCGAGAGGATGGTTGCCTGCTATCGTGTGCTCTGCTTTGCCATTTTCGCGTTCCGTGATTTGTGCATGTGCATGCTTCATGCTGTTCGTCGGCGACTAATATGAGTATGATTTGTGTTTTAGGTTGTTTTCAGGTTGGTCGGCTGTTCGTCCATGTTCACTTGTTGGCTGCTCTTTCGGTTGTGCTTCGTCATTCTGGTAATGTTCTTCTCTTTTGCCTGTTTGTCTCTATTTTTGGATTGTCGAGAGATGCATTGCTTAGTAATAGCCCGAAAGACTAGGTCCGAGAAGATGTCGTGCTTAGTCTGTTTTGGTTGGCTGCTGCCTCTGCACTGGCCCTGAAGGTTTATACTTCTTGTGTTTTTTACTTTGCTTGAAAAAACACGGTGGTTGAAGTTGATTGATGGTCTTTCGCTTCCTGCATGTATACAGTTTAATTGCTCAGTAATTAAAAGTTGATATAGATGTAGTGGATGGTGTTTTGTCATGCTAAGTGATGTTGTTTCCTTTGGTTAAAAGAAGAATTGTTCTGGTGCCGTTGTGTGTCTCTGCACTTATTTAGTACCTTTGATAGAATATATATGTGCTCTGTGACTTGCTGTGTTCTAATGGTTCTGTTTGCATTTATTTTGTAGATTGGAAAGGCTGATCTGTTTTTGAATCAGTGACCTGTTGCTGCTCCTCAAGGTTTGCTCTCCTTTTCCATTGGATGTCAGCTACCTTTGGGTTCAGATGTATTTACTTGTTTGTGCATGTTATCATGGTTGTTGATGTACTGATAATCTTGCTATTCCAGATCTGCTCTGGGGGTCGTGTTATTTTTCAGTTTTTTTATAATTTCGTTGTGTGTGAGCAGGATGTGTACTCTTATTTCAACTGTTATACCCATTTTGGAAGCCGTGGTGGCTCGGTGTTCTTTGCCGGCACTTCTGTATCTGTGTGAGGTCACGGAGGATGGGCCCGTTCTTGCTGGGGTAGAACTGGAGCTTCCAGGGGATAGTTCTGCTCCGGTTCCGCGACGAGAACTTTTTGGAGCTCAGCCTGGTGTGGTTTTGTCCATGCTTATGAACAGGCTGCCCTCCAGGCTATAAGTTTTTTGCAGCGTCTGTATGGATTTGTGGTTCGAGACTATAATTATGACTGTATGATGGCCTATAGGAGCTCCCTTCGTTCTTCCATAACTGTTGCAGTCTCTGCCATTCGGCGTGTTGGTCACTTGGAGAGAGAGCTATGTGCTTGCGCCGTACGTCTGCGGAGACGGAGATAAATCCAGATGTTAGCCCTATTCTGGTCCAGTTTGACTGGGGTCTACTGTGCTCTCAGATGCTTTCCTCTCTTCAATCTCTTTAGCTATCTTTTCTGGGCTTCCTATTTGGGCCTGTGTGCCTGCTTTGTACTGAATTGGTTCATTCCTCTGATGCAATAAAGTCCTTGGGCTTTCTATATGGCTCTTACACTATTTTCTTTCTATGTTTTGCAAGAGTGAAAAGAATAGTCTTCCACTCTTCCTCTTCGGATTCAATGCTCTTCCTGTGTGCCCAAATAATAATAGTCTTCTTCTTTGGATTCAATGCTCTTCCCACGTGCCCAAATAATAAATATGTTACTTGTTTATTGATTCTTCCTCGGCCGGGTCTTTGGTCTTTGGACCGCCCCCTTCTCTTATAGAGAAAAAACTAGCACAGGCTTTAGAGGACCCTGTTCCTTTTGGGCTTCTGGTTCTTCATGGGCTTTTGGGAAGGTATTTCTTGGGCCACGAACTTTAGAGAATCTTGTTTGTTTGGGCTTATAGTTTCCCATGGGCTCTTGGGAAGGTGTCTCGTGTACTTTCTCTCTCTCTCTCTCTTGTTTTTTCGCCGCTCGGATTTGTTTGATTGCCTTTTCCTTCTGCCTGTGTATTTTTAAAAAGGCTTATAGTTTATTTTTGGGATGCCTCTACCTTTCATTTAAAAAATGTTCCATGCCCTTTATAGAACCTTGACTTTTGAATTCTGTTCCTGGGTCTAGGTGTATGCCTTTTTGCTGTTTAATGCGCCTGATTAGATTGCCTTTCTTTATGTTACGTTCCTGTTGTAGTGTGTTGTGGTTGTTCTGTTCTTCATGTCGTTCCTGTGAGTCATGCCTCGGCGCCGTTCTGTTCGTCGTAAGGCCAGTTCAAGCACCAGTCAACCACCTCTGCGCCATGTTGTTCGACGAAGGCTGTCTTTATGTGACTCACTGTTGCCCTACATATCCTCAGGCCTACCTAAAAGAAAACGTACGGGGTGCCCTTTTAAAATAAGTCCTTTTCCTTTATAGGTGTGCCTCCTGCACTCTCTCGATTCCTCTTCGTACCTATGACAGGCCCTTTGTTTTTTTAGATGATGGTTTCTTCCCCGTTCTTATTCCAAAAATTACGTCCCATAATAGAAAGAGATGCAGGGTGGTTGTTGATAGACTTAGGGGGAAGGGGCCTGCCATTGGATCGCCCTTAAGTGCTGACTGGGTTGGATTCACGGCTGAGGAGTCTGAGATGCTGAAAGGTATGCTGAGTGCCGATATGCCTAGAAACTATTGTATGATGCATTGCTGATTTACCATTGTTACTGAGTTAAGATAAATTTGTAGCTGGGTGCCTAAAGAGATCTTTCTACGGTGGCCCAGACTACAAATGTACCAACTGTGGTGCAGTCTTCTGGTTCGAGGAGAGGGTGAGATCAGAATCCGCTATTACGCTAAGGCGGGTGGTTTACAACAAATGTTGCAAGGGTGGTAAGGTGTATATTACACCTTTTAAAAAGCCGCCCTTGTTTCTCTCTGAGTTGCTGAGATACAATGGTCCCTCGCGTAGTAGAGAGTTCATAAAAAAATTCATCAGTACAACTGCCTCTTTGCATTTACTTCCATGGGAACTACTGTTGACCGTTCTGTAAATGATGGTAATGGTCCAAATATATACAAAATAAACGGGCAGGTTTGTCATTGAATGGGATATCTTATGCCTAAGGAAGGAAATACCCCTAAGTATGACGAACTCTATATATATGATACCCAGAATGAGGTGCAAAACAGGATTCAGGCTTTAGAAAAGGGTGAAAAGAGTGATGGTGGTTTAGATGAATCTATTGTTGAAGGCTTGATGCATATGCTTGATACACACAATTCTTATGTCAAGACGTTTAGATCGGCTAGAGAAATACTAGTAGCCAATAGGCATGCCGAGATAGACATTCGTTTAGTTGCCCCTGGAGAATCTAATGGCCCACAATTTAGCCTTCCTACAACTGATGAGCTAGCATCTTTAATGTTTGGTGAGTTCACGGTGGAGGCTTCTTGTCGTGACATAATAATACACGGTAGAGATGACAATCTGCAGCAAATATCTTCTTTGCAAACTTCATATATGCCTTTGTAGTATCCTCTTCTCTTCCCCTATGCAGAACATGGGTTTCAGCTCGGGCTTAAATATATTGGTTCAGACCCTTTAGATACTAGCAAAAAAACCAGGCTAACTATGCAGGACTACTATTCCTATTGTCTCCACTATAGACCAGAGCAGCATAATCCATACCTTTGTTGTGGTTTGCTTTCCTCACAGGCCATTGTAGATGCACGCGCTTGCATAGACGAGTGGAGGCTGCATTTCATCATGAAGGCTAATAATGACCTTAGAGCAGAGACCTTGCAAGGAGTCACTGATGCTGTTGGAAAAGGGCAGACAGATGCAAGTTCTGTTGGCAAAAAAAACATACGTCCATCCTCTTTTATCGGTGGCCGGCGTTATATGATTGAGAACTTCCAGGATGCGGTGGCTATTTCACGTGTCTTTGGCCCACCAGACCTTTTCACCACCTTTACCTGTAATCCCAAGTGGCCTGAGATAACAGAAGCCCTGTGTTCTGAGCCTGGCCAGATGCCTTCAGACAGGGTGGATCTTCTGGTCAGGGTTTATCACATGAAGCTCAATGACTATATTCATGATATTAAGAGTGGGGAGGCCTTTGGTCCTGTCGTAGCGGGTAAAACGTGCTTTGCGATTCCTCTCATCTCTTTTTGCCTATTATTTTCCACCTCAGCTCGTGATATTTTTTATCCCTTTGTTCACAGTACTGCACATTGTGGAGTTCCAGAAAAGAGGGCTTCCTCATGCCCATATCCTGATCTGGCTTGATAGGAAAAAAGGGGAGGTTAGTCCTGCTTTAATTGACTCTTTTATATCGGCTTCCATCCCTGATCCTGTTGCGGATCCTCTTGGATATGTTCTTGTTTCTGAACACATGATGCACGGCCCTTGCGGGGAAGATGGTGTTAAATGTCCTTGCATGAAAGATGGATTGTGTTCAAAAAATTTCCTAAGTCATTTCAGCTCGAGACCTCTCTAGATGATAGTGGATTCCCTGTGTATATTTGCCCAGACAACAACCATTTTATAATTAAAAAAAGTGAGGCTTGATAATAGGCATGTTGTTCCTTATAATCTACTTATGCTAAAAAAAATACCAAGCGCATATTAACGTTGAGTGGTGCAATAAAACCCATGTCATCAAGTATCTTTATAAGTATGTTACAAAGGGTCCTGATTTTTCAAAAACTTTGTTTGAAAGCATCAAAAACAAGCATGGTATTGAGATTGATGAGATCATGGAATATAGACAGTGTTGTTACATATGTGATAAAGATGGTTGCTGGAGGATATATGGTTTTGATATACACAGCAAGATGCCTTCTGTTGAAAGATTGCATGTTCACTTATTAAATAAACACATGGTGTGTTTCAATGTTAAAGCAAACCTGAAGTCAGTTGCTGACGATAAGTGGCTACAGAGAACAATGTTAACCGAGTGCTTTGTAGCTAATAGATGCCATGCAAATGCTAGGTCTCTTACTTATTATGACTTCCCAACCAAATGGACTTGGCTAGCAAGCAAAAAACAATGGATTCCTAAGACCTCAAGTTATAGGATTGGTAGAGTTTATTCTGTTCACCCTACAACCGGAGAACTTTTCTATCTTAGAATGCTCTTGATGGTTGTCAAAGGTGCCATGTCTTATACGGATGTTAGAACTTATAATGAGATTGTGTATAAAACCTTTAAGGAGGCATGTGCTGGTAGGGGCTTACTTGGAGATGATCTTGAATGGTATAGTGCGTTTGATGAGGCTTTGACCTGGGGTATGGGAGATCAGCTGCGCATGCTTTTTGTTACAATCCTTGTTCATTGTGGTGTTAACGATGAAAATGCTTTCTTCGAAAAATATTGGTCACACTTAGCTGAGGATATTAAGTACAATATCAAGCGCTCTTTTCGTGATGATAATCATGTTGTACCTCCTGATGAGCTGAGAGACATCTTGCTTGATAAGTTGACAGTTCTATTTAGTAAAAATGGTTCTAATATTCTAGACCACAAGCTGCCATTAAATACTACATATGATGATAACTCTGATGACAATGACATGATAACTGATGAACTATCTGCTGATCCTAAAAGTGAACTACTAAAGGCAGAAACCATGTACAACTAATTAAATCCAGATCAACTCCTAGCTTATAAGAATATTATCGACCGAGTTGTGTCTGGAAAACCTGGCTTCTTCTTTGTTTCTGGATATGGTGGAGCTGGGAAAACTTTTCTCTGGAGTTCCATAATTGCTTATCTTAGAGGTAAAGGAAGGATTGCTCTCACAGTTGCATCTTCTGGGGTTGCAGCACTTCTTTTACCTGGTGCTAGGACTGCTCATTCTAGGTTTAAAATACCAATCAGTCTAGATGACAATGGAACATGTGATATAAAAAGATCTAGCAAATTAGCAGAGATGATCGAATCAGCCTCCCTAATAATATGGGATGAGGCTTTAATGACGCATCATAGATGTTTTGAGGCTTTGGATCATAGCTTGCATGATATTCTGTCTGCTGATGATCCTTCTATAGCTGACATGCCTTTTGGTGGTAAGGTTATGGTTTTGGGTGGCGATTTGAGACAGATTTTACCAGTCATTGAGGGTGGGGCTCGCTCACAGGTTATAAATGCTGCTATAACAAATTCACCACTATGGCGTTTTATAGAGGTTCTACATCTTAAAGTGAACATGCGTTTGGCTGTGCAAACAACAGATCCTGTTTTACAAGCTGAGATAGCTTCTTTTGTTGGTTGGATCTTGAGTATTGGTGATGGTACATCGCCTTGTGTTACTAGACAAGGGGAGTGTGAGCCAAGTTGGGTAACAATTCCTGATGATATGTTGATCCATTATGAGGAAAATAGAATAGGCGCTATTGTTAATGTTGTATATACAAACTTTGCTAAAAAATTGTTCTAATCGAAAGTACTTGTGCCAAAGGGCTATCTTAACAACAACAAATGATTTAGCTCAGGAAGTTAATGACCATGTGCTAGCCTTAATGCCTTCTGCTGAGAGAGAGTACTTAAGCTATGATTCTATAGGAAATGTTGTTGACTCAATGCGTAATATGGATGTGTTTTATCCTATCGAGTACCTCAATACAATTAAAATTAACAATTTCCCACAGCACAAGTTGCTATTGAAGAAAGGTGTGCCGATTATGCTCCTTAGAAATTTGAGTTAGGCAACTGGTCTTTGTAATGGTACTCGTCTTGTTGTCTCTAAACTTGGTGAGAAAGTCATTGAGGCTATTATCATGACTGGTTCTAATATTGGAGATGTTGTGTACATTCCAAGGATTTGCCTCACTGCCAAGGATCCTAAATGGCCATTTACTTTACATCGTCGTCAGTTTCTGGTCAGGGTTTGTTATGCCATGACTATCAATAAGAGTCAGGGATAGACTCTCTCAGCTGTTGGATTATACCTGAAAAGCCCTGTTTTCACTCATGGCCAGCTTTACGTGGCGGTTTCACATGTGACTTCCGAGAAAAACTTGAAAATACTTACCGAGAACAAAGATGGCACACTTGGATCTCAGACTAGAAACATAGTTTTCTCTGAGATCTTTGAGTCTTTGGAATAGTACCTACGTCGTGCTTTATTTTGCGACCTGCTTTTGGTCTCACTACTACTTGCTGCCTCTTAGTCTCTATTATTATATGCTTCCTGATTTGGTGAAATATTTCTATTGTCTGCTCCCTTTTCAATAAGATTTGAGTTTGTAAATGTTGTTTTATCTATTGCTGCTCATTACCTAAGATAGAGAATACTGTTCTTTTCTGTGCATCTATGTACGTGTTAAAGGTATTTTGGTAGTTCGCTTAGTATGTCTGTTCGCTTGACTTCGATTAGGTATGCCATCATATTGCAAAACCTAATATGTTGCTTCTTTGTGTATTTTTACCTTCCTAAGCAAAAGTGTCTTTATGTTTCCAGATGGCGCATCATATGCTCTCTGAGATACACAAGCACATCAGGAAGTGGGTTGTCTCTGTCCTTGTCTCGCGCATGTGGTTTTATCATGGGGGGACTGACAATGGGTCTATCCAGCACATGGACTTAGTTGTTCTTGATAGCCAGGTTTGTATTTACATAGCTAGCTCAACGCCAACTGTCCATATTTGGCCCAGGATACCTTTCTAATTGTTGTTTCTGTTAGCAGGGCAACCATATGTATGTGCAGATACCTCCTCAGCGAGAAGAAGAACTGAAGAATGAGTTGCAGGAAGGAAAGGTCTACATGATGAGCAACTTCAACTGCGTTGAAGCAAAGACAAGTTATAGACCTGTTGAGAGTCGCTTCGTGATTCAGTTCACCAGGTTTAGCAATGCTGTTTTACGCCCGGACTTGGAAGCAGATTACCCGTTCTGCACCTATAATTTGATCCCATTTCAAGACATCCCCGGGCCATGTGGGCCACCGCCTCGTTTCCTTGGTAAGTTGTGTCACTGCACGCCTAAGTACATTAAAAACCACTTGTCAAATATCTGGAGTCTGATGCTCTTGCAAATTCTATGGTTTTGAAGATGTCATTGGAAGAATAACTGCTATTTCTGATGTGGTCACTATCCAATCAATGCATCAGCCAGAGCCATCAAACACAAGGACAATAATCCTAACTAACTTACAGTAAGTGGCATTTTCTTATTATTATGCATGCACCATTCTAGGCCACCTGCTTGTTCGTTCGTTTACTGATTTGTTCGTCATATGAAACCTATAGGGGCAAGGAGCTAAGGCTTGTCCTCTGGGGTGATTGAGCAATTGAATTCGAAGAAGAAGCAGTGCCGGCAAGAGACGAAAAGGAAGCTGTGATTGCAATTTTCGTAGGAACACTACCTAAAATAAATCAAGGTGGTCAACCTATTGCATCTTATACATTTATGCATTCTGTATTGTATAGCCTTTTCATTCTATGTTCAATGCAGCCTCTTACCCCTCTATATTGTTCAATAACTATGCAGGTGTTCAAGGACTTAGTGGTAGTTCTGCTTGACGTTGGTACATTGACGATGATCTCCCAGTGATAAATGACTTCCGCAACAGGTGATTTCTATATGCCTTCTAATTGGCTTCTCTTGCTTTAACCATGAATATGAAGACAGTGTTGTTTTCTTTGTCACGCTGCTAACTATCTCCCCTGTTGCATATTAAAATAGGTTGGGGACTAATTTCAAACCCATTGATAACAATGCTGCTTTGACTGAGAGTGCATTTACTACCCGTATCTACGCTGATCCTATTCAAAAGACCGTGTTAGAGCTCCTCCGTCTGAACCCTTACGAAGATGAGGTATCCTCGCTATCTTTTCCTCTATATGTTGTTCCCAATTTTTCCTGGTCATGTGCTCAACTGCAAGTTATGTTACTTCAACAGGAAAAACGGTTCATATGTACCGTTACTGTCCAGAGGCTCAATCCTGATCAGCGCTGGTGGTTCTTCTCTTGCTCCTCCTGCAACAAGACCTCTACAATAGTCGCATCGAACTACCAATGCGCCAATCCTAACTGCTCATCCATAGCAGCACATGAAACGTATGTGCCTTCGAAGACCTCTACAATAGTCGCATCGAACTACCGATGCGCCAATCCTAACTGCTCATCCATAGCAGCACATGAAACGTATGTGCCTTCCAAGACCTCTTTAGAAAGGACTACTGTAGTATTTTCTAATACTTGCTTACACTTATGATTGTATTTTCTTTTCTAGCAAATCACCATGCCCACCCAGCAGGACCAGGCGTGCTTTATTTATCGGCAATGACAAGAAGCTCCCTCTGGCACAAGATCCTCCAAAGAAGTGTGACGAAATAGCCGCGGTAAATATTTCTCTGCTCCACCTGAGATACCTGTTAACACACATATGCTAACTAACACATAATACTATAAATGCACGATATACGTTCAGTAAGTGAGCAGCATAGTCACGCATTGATACACAGGTGTCAAGGCAAAATCTTACTATTGTATAACCTAATACCCATCCAATATCAGTATGCTATATATCTCTCTATTATCAAGCTTATGTATATGTTGGGTGCTCCAGGTGAACGATGATGAAAAGGCTGAAGATCCTTCTGGTGCTGCTGATGCAAAAGATGATAAGAGTCCACTTCAGAAAAACAAGAAGTAAGTACTGCTTCTTACATTCCATTAATATAGCTGGTTTCCAAACCTATCTATAGCATTCCGCTTATTTATTTTTGACTAACACACCTTGAAATAAAGGAACCCCGTTGCTGGAAAAGGAGCTGGAGGAGGGAAGAAAACAAAGCAGTAGTGACTCCTTTGCCCTGCCTATGCAACCTTAAAATATCTATAGGTACACCACAATTTCCCTATATACTGCTGTTCTTGGACTTGTTTTGCCATTCTCATACTTGGAACTGGTTTCTGAAACTTTGCATTCTGTTGTAGGTTATCTATCCTATGTACATTAGCTTCTCCTCAGCAAGATCGAAGGAGCAAGATGGTAGTTTATGCATCTGGCTTCACTCTCGACAACACTCCATCACAATGCTCTTTGACCAGCTACAAGCAGAGTCCGTTGCCGTGTGTGCTTCTTGCATAGACCTTGGTGTGGTTGTATGCTTCTTACGAAGCATGTCTAAAACTCCTCTATTTATATGGCTGTGTACTAAAAAGTCTCTGGCTGCTCAAGTAGCAGTGTCAAAGCACGACAAAACAAAAAACTCCTCTATATAATCAAGTGAACTCTAGCCTATTATGTGTGTGCTGTTCGATTATCATTTGCCTTTTTATGCGTGATATGCTGCCCCATAGTCTGCAGATGATTTCTTCTTTTCATAGATGATTTTGCCTCCCCTCTGTTTTAGACTCTGGTCATCTCCTCCTTTTTTTCATAGCCTTTAAGGCTCTGGCCATTCCTATTTTTACTTCGGCCCAGTAGGCCCATTCTTGGCCGTACCTCATATCTAGACAAGGTGTGGGTTGTGTGGCTGAAGACTGGCCTATGTGATGTCCCCCATAACCTGCACGCTCTCTTACTCCACCCCACCAATCCCATTGTCACACTCTCCGTGCATCCATTTCTAGGATTTCTTCCCTCGCTACATCTCTTGGTGCCCTGGGCTTATGGTGTCTTCTTCAACCGATGAAGCTGCATCCTATACTGCTGTTTCAGTTCAAGGTAGATTCCATTCTTTCCATGTTCCTCTAAGCTCAGCCGCTGCCCCTGTATTCTTAGATCCAATCGTCCTTTCTCGGCGCCTAAGCTGGCGGATAGTCTAAACTATTTTATAATCTTGCTAGGTATTTTGTCCTCGTCTGTCTGTTCCAGAAGAAATATTACAAGAGTTTTTCTTTCTTATGGTGAAACAAAATGCCCAAAGATCCGGACACACTACCATTTCCAAATCATTTTCTCTCCTGATAGTAGAACTGCATGAAGGCACTTTGATAATGCATTGGCTAAACCTTTTCAGCTTAAGTGCGATGAAATTGTTACTATTGATACTCCTGACCAGGAGTTCTTAATTAGCATCCCAAACAAGCAGCAGAACAAACAAGCAGTCGAGTTCCTTCAGTTCGAACAGAGGCTTAACCTCGGTAATATATACTTTACCACCCTTTGTGCAGATGAAAACTCAACATTTTGTGGCACACCAGCCTACGATTTCAATGATAACCATGCTGGATCCCAGGTTTTAGTTGAAATAACAAACCTCCTGCTGCATCTTTGGACATTCAAGACAGTGGATTTTATGCTGCATCCATATTGTGTCGTCTCTGAGCTTTACCCTGACACAATCACCTACAATGATCTTCTCGCGTTCCGGTGCATCTGTTGGATAGACGCGCCAGAAAATGTGCCATTGTGGATGAATATCAAGATCAGACGTAGGTTTAGGGATCGAGCAAACACAGCAATAGGGATCCACCTGGACATGTTCACTATGCTTATTAGTGTGCTTAACAACCCTTTCAGCAAGATAATGAGGCCCATTGAGCCATTACCACCTGTGCCAAATGCTCGGGACATCACCGTCGATGCTACTGTCCCACACTGTTTTCTTCAAGACACGGAGGTCGACCCCGATATATTCCAAGAGCTATCACATTCTATAATCCTCAAACGAGAAGATGGCACAAAGGAAATATTTTCTGCAGTCATTCGGTATATACCAGCGTCAAGATACGTCATGGTGAAGCCAATTAGCTTTGATGCTTTCCTTGTATACTATCAAGGGGATGTTCAGTATGCTACATTTGCAGCATTCAGATCAACTGTTCTAGCAAGGGGACACATTGAGCTAGGCGGCCACATCTTCAAGGCTATTCATTGGTGTTCTTCTTATGGTGGCCAGCAAATTTCACTTACCCGATTTATTCATGTGAGTATAAGTGAACTTCCGGCTAGAATCCTCCGACACGAAATAGCAAGCCAGCTGTTGAGCCCGTTTGTCTTGGTTGAAGAGAATGGTTTGCCTGGACAGGGCTTCATAAATACACTTAGATATGACTGTTTTGGCTGGGTCGACAGTGTGATTGATATCCCAGATTATATTACCATCTACATAACGCCACGTGGATGCGAATCAGACTATATGCATACAGGACATCATTACATGCAGCTGTACACGCGGCAGGCAAAGATAACGGTTCGATCTCCAACTATGCTAGAAAACTAAGGTATGCTATATGTGTGAGTCAGTTTATGTACGCATACTGACAAGGTCCTATGATATAACAGTTAACTTATTTCTTCATTTCTCACAGGAATATTGCTGTGATGAAGCCTACAAAAGTTGATGTATTCTGCTCTCTGAGCAAACTGCTATACATCAAATAGGGAGAAGATCGAAAACTTCAGCTACCTATTACAAATGTCTTATTAGCAAGCAACCTTACTATGCCACCAGTGTATTTTTATTTTCAAACTGTAACACCAGTTTAAGACCTGTATTACCCGCTTCTCTTTTCTATTACTTGTGATCAACAATTACAGTGGCCCTCTGTGTACCTTTCTATTCACATTTTTCCTTTCCAACTACTACTATGGAGGCCCTTAAAAGTTGTGGTGTATGGGCCCAGAGACTGTAGCCTAGCCAAAAGGCCCATATAGACATATCATATATTGCTATGAAGGCAGCCAGATGAAACCCTAGATCGGCAGAGTGTTCTCTCTCGCACGTTCAGTGCCTCGCTCCCAAACAATGACCACACCGGCGCGAGCGCAGTCAATATCACTAACCGCTGTTTCTCCATGTGTTTTAGCATCTGGATGCCCGGAGAACTCCTCAGCAGGACCACAGGTAACTACCCTTACGATCCAGTGATGTAGCCGAAGATCTATGTGCCCTCTTTCTGATTAAGCTTGCAGCCGTGGTCGACGCTTAATCTATCTACCTGATTTCACAGGAGATGCCGCTGGATGCAGAGGAGATGCATTCCAGGTTTTCTCCGGATGAAGAATACTCCAACAATAACCAATCTGAAGGCCAGCTGCTTGAGGTGGCTTTCTTTCAGAAAAATAAAAAAGCATTCCTTTGACCAGAATGATTTTCCTTGGTATGCACTGAAGTTGTTCCAATTTTTGATGCAGGAGGAGATGGCAGGCATGGAAGAGGCCTACACTCAGTATGAGAATTCGCAGCCCCGCTGTGAGGTTGGTGGTTATATAGTAGAAAACAACTGATACTTTAGTCATCTGTTGTGCATACTTTTTCTATGCCTATTTCCTCTCAGCAGGATTCGTAGTCTAAGCTTCGTGGGCTTATTATGAAAACTATTTCTTAATGTCATGAAGTTTTAAGCAGGCTAAAAGATATGCATGTACTGACACCACTCAGCAAGGCAAATTTTGAACCACGAAAACCAATGCTGGCGTGGTCATCTAAAAAGAATACACCAAATACTTCCATACAAGCACACACCAAAGTATTTTTGTTTCATATAGGCACAATACTCGAGAGCTTCCTGCATTATTTCAGTGTTGGATGTGTGTCTTTTTGTTTCATACAGGCGCAATACTCCTGTTTATACATTGCATTCAGGATTCAATTCACACTTGTGATAGTCATTAGTTCATGCTTGTGATAATTAGAACCTACCAAGTAGTGAATGTTGTGGTCTACACCGTCGATGCATAGCTTATGCTCTTGTGCATAAAGTTGTCCAGGATAAATTAGTTATCTTCATTCAATTGTTACCATAGCAAAAACGAATATGGTGTTAGTTCTGCTTGGGTTATTCAAAATACACTTTCCCTTCTAAAAGCTTTTACCTGCCGAAATATGATTCATGCCCTCACGCCTAATGACATCCGTTTAAAATGACAGGCCATACCACCGATGATCAAAATCCCTTACAGGATGATGTTGGATGTTCTTTTACAGACTTTAGAACTTCCAGTAGCTGAATATCGAAGCAAAGCATGTAACGGCGGTAGAGTATGTGTCACTGTTTTTTTCCATACGCCCACATCATATGTTGAAGATCATGGCAGTCGTATGGCTATTCCCGGGGTACAATGTATCGATCATGCAATGTCAGAGGATAGCTGCCATGGAGGCAATTGGATACATAAAATGCATGGTTAAGATTAAACTAAGAGACTACAATTACAGCAACATGAAGAAACTGGATGAGGAAAATCAGTCTCTAAAGCATGAGCTAGCAGTGGCGAAGTATAACAACCAAAAAACAAAGGCGAAGAACAAATCCATCAAGAACAAATTAATGATGGCTAGGTATAAGAATAAGAAAAATGCTATGGGTTGGTTCGTTCTTACAAGATACATGCATGGATTATCTAATCATATATGCAATGTGACAGCGCTCAACAGATCACCTGGGAAAGAACCCATGGATCAGCTTATGAATGAACCTCTTAACAACATTGAGAAGATAGCAGAAAGACTCAAGCGCAGGGTGCTCAAATCAGAAAAGCAACTAAAAAGCATCAGGAGAGGTTTCTAGAGTTCTCTTCTACAAGAATGGATCCTAAACCAGACCTTTTAGAATTGTAGTCTATTTCGATCCTTTTGTTTAACCGCATAGGTTAACCGTAATGTATAATTATGTTTCTCTGTCTGTGTAAGACTTGCGAAGACTGTGTAAGAAGTAATGATGGCCCTGTTAGGACTCTGTTGCTTGTACCGTTTATGTCTGTGTGACTTTTTATTTAATTTTTAGTGCCATTTATGTCTCTATAACTGGCATAGCTAAGGCCATCAATATACTGCAGGATTCCTATTGCGTATACAATTCCTGTTTCTATAGATAGCAAAACTAAATTCGCTAATGCAGTGCAAAATAGCTCGTTTCTATCTGCCTGTGAAAATCTGATCACACGGCTGTGAGAGTGGGCTCATATTCTAAAATACACGCGATAAAAAAATGAATAAAGCCTTGGGCCTGGTGTCCATATCAGGCCGCACTGAAAACCCTTGCCAAGCCCACAACAGTCCATATACAGCAAGCACACTGGCTCCAACTCACAGATTCTAGGGTTTCTATCAGCCGCATCCATTTCCAGTTCGATCTACCACCCCGAGCCGCCTCTATCTTCCAACTTCGTAAACCATGCATCCAGTGCAAGGATATGGCGAGCGAGAATCCAGATTCTCCATTGGACGAAGAACTCATGGTCAGGGGCCTTCCACAGGTACGTGCCTCAAGACAATTGGGTAATTTACTTCCTATTTATATAGTCGATTAAAGCATTTATGCAATGACATCTTTGTCCATTTGCGTGATGCATGCCTGATTTACAACTTGCAGATGTCGCCAACCCATGTCAACATAAGCAAACATTACATTCTTCAACAAGCCACGAACACTCTTAAGCTGCAAATAACTAACCATGACATACTTGACATGGGAGAGCATGGCCTAATTGCCTCTCTTTCAATCAATTTACCACCTCATAGAGGCTGGACAGCCACAGAACCAAATTTTTTTATGGGGATTTCAAAACTACATCCCTCGAAGCTGCTGAATCAGCTAATGTAGCTGCAATAAGCTATCTACAAGAAAACAACATAGTAGTATTTGATGATGCAAACCTACAACCCCTAAAGAAATGCAGAAGAGAACTTCTACAAGCAACATCCTGGTCATGGGGTTTTGAGCAATCTACTATGCAGCTTAAAAAACAAGTCGAAGCCATGGAAAGAGATAGGGTGCAACCATTAACATTGCTGCTTTCATCCGATGACGATAGTCCAAATACACCGCTTCTTGAGGTATATTAGATATATTTTTGTCTTAGTTTGTGTGCCAGTTTTACACATACAAAAAATAGACCATGTATATCTCATAACAAGTTTTAGGAACCCAACGATGAATTGGTTCCAACACCTGAAGCAGAACCACAGTTCAATCACAGCGCAACGAACACACCGCCAACTGAAGTGATCTCTAACCTCTTTCCTGCCACCAGCAAGCTGGACCCAGAAATCGCAGGCAACGGAACTACTAGGTAAAACACTCACAAGAAAAACCTACTAAATCAACTATCTTCCTCTTTGATCAACCAACAAAGCACTGTGTGCAGGGTGTCTGCAAAAAGAAGTTCAAAAAGAGCGTTGTTCGACCATGGCAATGAGCAGTAAACCCAAGCAACAACGTCGACCAGGATACTTTTGAAAGCTAGCTCAAAGGCATTACCAAAACTTATTATCCTTTGTGCGGAGTATTTTCATGCAACCAAAACTTTAATCCTATCTTATGAAATCCCATGTACTGACTATGCTATATCTATGTGCGTACGCTTAATTACTTCAGACAAACGGCATTACAATGTTAGGCAAAAGCATATAGCTCACTAATAGTTTAGAGTCTTCATCATCATTGCATTACATAGATAGCATAGAGGATACATTACTGCCAAAAGAAAAGCATCCTGGTTCCCTTGCCCCAACAAACCCAACCATAGTCTATCGAACAACTGAACATTACTAAACATAGGCATACCATCATACTAGAGAACATATCTACATGTCCTTGCAGAACACCTTCCCATCTTCCTACTTCCAAACTACATCACAGAAACCTACAAAAACCCATACTTACTTAGAACAGGAAATAAACTAAATATTTCTTTTAGAAATAAAATTATGTTTCATACACCAACCTCTTCAGATTTTGTGCACAGTGGACACTGGCACCCCCTTGCAATGTCGGAGAGAAAAGACACGGATTTCCCGTTCTTTCAGCTTCACTCTTTCCACGAAGCGGCTCCAGTTATGTGTTATAGAAGCCCTCTTGCCAACCCCTTTCATTAGTCGAACATAGGTTAAACAACGCCCAGATGAAAGCTTAATCCGCATTCGATTAACTGGACTGGAGAGAAACTTCATGAGGTGCTTCTCAGTGAACAAAGTACAGAAGTACTACAAGCATTCAATAGACTTATAGTTATACACTATAATTGATAGAGTAGGAAAAATACACATATAGGCAAATAAATTCGCTTCTCACCATTCTCTGCCCAACTTTGGTAAAAGTCTTGTTCATCTCACACACATAGTGCCTAATAGCAGGCGTAACAGAACGAACATAGCAGCTAAGACGCTTTCGAGCAGACGGCTTCAGAATTAGGATCATATCCTAACAATAAAAGTAAAATAATTAATTTCCTATCTATAAAAAGAAACACTCTGGATTATCTAGCATTAGTCCTTACCAACTGAGTACTCTCTAGGGCAGTCACACACATCCTTGCATGTCTTCTGAAGCTTCTTTTTCTTCATACGGTAGCACATGCCTCAATAATTCAACAAACAAATGGCCCATAAGCGCAAATGACTAAAGTGCAGATCATGGCCACATTTTATTAGGTTAAATGTCTGATGTTTACCATTACTAAAAATACCTTCTTCAGAGCTTGTGTCCACGCCATCATCATGTTGGAAATATGCCCTAGAGGCAATAATAAAATGGTTATTATTATATTTCCTTGTTCATGATAATTGTCTATTGTTCATGATATAATTGTGTTATCCGGAAATCGTAATACATGTGTGAATACATAGACCACAACATGTCCCTAGTGAGCCTCTAGTTGAGTAGCTCGTTGATCAACATATAGTCATGGTTTCCTGACTATGGACATATAAACAGAAGCTAAAGGAAGAAAAGCAATAAAACTAATTCACTTGCTTTAGATGTCATTGATAACAGGATCACATCATTAGGAGAATGATGTGATGGACAAGACCCAATCTTAAGCATAGCACAAGATCGTGTAGTTCGTCTGCTAGAGCTTTTCTAATGTAAAGTATCCTTTCCTTAGACCATGAGATTGTGTAACTCCCGGATACTGTAGGAATGCTTTGGGTGTGCCAGGGTGACTATAAAGGTGCACTACGAGTATCTCCGAAAGTGTCTGTTGGGTTGGCACGAATCGAGACTGGGATTTGTCACTCCGCATGACGGAGAGGTATCTCTGGGCCCACTCAATGTGACTAAGGGTTGGTCAAGGGATGATGTGTTGCAGAACGAGTAAAGTGACTTGCCGGTAACGAGATTGAACGAGGTATTGGGATACCGATGATCGAATCTCGGGAAAGTAACGTACCGATTGACAAAGGGAACTGAATACGGGATTGATTGAATCCTCGACATCGTGGTTCATCCGATGAGATCATCGTGGAACATGTGGGAGCCAACATGGGTATCCAAATCCCGCTGTTGGTTATTGGCCGGAGAGTTGTCTCGGTCATGTCTGCATGGTTCCCGAACCCGTAGGGTCTACACACTTAAGGTTCGGTGACACTAGGGTTGTAGAGATATTAGTATGCGGTAACCCGAAAGTTGTTCGGAGTCCCAGATGAGATCTCGAACGTCACGAGGAGTTGCGGAATGGTCCGGAGGTAAATATTTATATATAAGAAGTCCAGTTTTGGCCACTGGGAAAGTTTCGGGGGTCACCGGTATTGTACCGGGACCACCGGAAGGGTCCCGGGGGTCCACCGGGTGGGGCCACCTATCCCGGAGGGCCTCATGGGCTGAAGTGGGAAGGGAACCAGCCCCTGGTGGGCTGGTGCGCCCCCCTTGGGCCTCCCTTGCGCCTAGGGTTGGAAACCCTAAGGGGGTGGGGGCGCCTCCACCTGCCTTGGGGGCCAAGCCACCCCTAGGCCGCCGCCCCCTCCCATTAGATGGGATCTGTAGGGGCCGGTGCCCCCCAGCCCCTATATATAGTGGAGGGGAGGGAGGGCAGCCGCACCTAAGTCCCTGGCTCCTCCCTCCCTCCCGTGACACCTCTTCCTCCCCGCTTGCACTTGGCGAAGCCCTGCCGGGATCCCGCTGCTTCCACCACCACGCCGTCGTGCTGCTGGATATCCATCAACCTCTCCTTCCCTTGCTGGATCAAGAAGGAGGAGACGTCTTTCCCAACCGTACGTGTGTTGAACGCGGAGGTGCCGTCCGTTCGGTGCTCGGTCATCGGTGATTTGGATCACGACGAGTACGACTCCATCAACCCCGTTCTCTTGAACGCTTCCGCTTGCAATCTACAAGGGTATGTAGATGCACTCCTCTCTCTCTCTCGTTGCTAGATGTCTCCATAGATTGATCTTGGTGATGCATAGAAAATTTTAAAATTCTGCTATGTTCCCCAACACATCAGAGCTGCTGTACGCCCGTTCATTAGAGCTCGTGTCCACACCTTCATCAGAGCTGGTATACGCGGGTTCATCAGAGCTCGTGTCCACATCTTCATCAGAGCTATTGCCCGCGCTCTCATCAGAGCTAATGTTCACAGGATCATTGATGCGATCTCCCCTCATGCCTTCAAACCTAAACAACAAAGATTTTCAATCGGCACAAACTATGTAGAAACAGGCAAAAAATGTCGTGCTGAAAAAAGACAACAATGGAGTAGGAGTCGGTTGAAAACGAAAGGAGTTGCCAAATCCAAATGAATGCGGACCAGATCCATGTTTCAAATAAGCCCCAGCCAGTCAAAAAGGGGAAGAAATCTCACCAGCACGCAAACGCTAGGGTTCGTCTCTCAAGGAAGGGTTCGACCACCAGACGAAGATGCCGAGGAAGAGGAATAGCAGGGGACCGATGCCTGCCGCTTGATATTCTACAGCGAGCGGGCCAGGCAGAAAAATTGCCCGTGGGCCAAACAACAAGCAGGCCAGCCCAGTAAACCTTAAATACTCTGTAAATAATATTAGACGTGCTTCTAAAAGAAAACACACACATAGCTCTTTTTTAGGAGAAACAGGCACATAACTTTCAGTCCACATAATACATGCATATGCCTCACTAATTGGTACAACCGTTTTTTATTGAGAGACACAACCTTTTCAAAACACTTCTAATTTAATTTTTCATAGAAATGGCTGTTTTTTTTGTTTCAACTCTGGCTCTATGCTATTAAAGTAAACCAAGTATATTAAAATAAACCAACTATATTCATATATGCCTCAGTAATTGGTATAGCCGATTTTTATTAAGAGAGACAACATTTCAAAACACTTCTATCTTCATTTTTCATACCAACGAATATTTTTTTTGTTTTGGCTTTCACTCTATGTTGTTAAAATAAATCAACTATTTTAAGATAAACCGACTATATTATATCTTCTTCCCTTAGGTTTCTTATCTTTTCCCCTCTTTTTTTCCAAGAAATATATGCATGCCCAACTTTTTCATCATGATAACCATGTTTTCAAACTTGCTAAAAAATACAACCAAGCCAACTTTGCTTTCTCATCATACTGCATGTTTTCAAAATTGCTGAAAAAATGCAGCCAAGCCAACTTTACTCTCTCATCATCCCAAGAAATATATGCATGCACAAAATTTTCATCATGATAACCATCATTTCAAACTTGCTAAAAATTTACAAAGACGCCAACTTTACTACCTCATCATAGTGGCCATTTTTCAGATTGAACATGTTCATATTATGCAAGATTTCCCTTTTCCCAGACTATGGTTCAGTTCAAGGTTCTTGCAGCATGAAACTCTTTTCATCGACAACATGTCTTCAGCGGGTCTCTGTGCCATTTGGCACAACGGGTCAACTAGTAAGCATTGTTGTTGAAATTATTGCGAGAAATAAAATTCACATCAATGGCATCACTATTTTGCTCAATCAAAGTAGACAAAGGCATATCATTAAAATCAATAGGAGCACTTCTACTAGCAAGCAATTTCATAAGAGCAGCAACTTTATCACTCAAAGAAGAAATTTCGTCAACCGAATTAACTTTTTTATTAGTAGGGGCTCTTTCGGTATGCCATTGTGAATAATTTGTCATGATATTATTAAGAAATTTGGTGGCTTCACCCAAAGTAATTTCCATAAAAGTACCACCTGCTGCGGAATCTAAAAGATTACGAGAAACAAAATTCAACCCTGCATAAATTTTTTGTATGATCATCCAAAGATTTAACCCATGAGTTGGGCAATTTCTTAGCATCATTTTCATCCTTTCCCAAGATTGCGCAACATGCTCATGTTCAAGTTGCTTGAAATTCATGATCTGGGTTCTAAGGGAAATAATTTTTGCGGGAGGAAAATACTTAGTGATAAAAGCATCCTTGCACTTATTCCAAGAATCAATACTATTGCGAGGCAAAGAAGAGAACCAAATTTTTGCAGAATCACACAAAGAGAACATAAATAATTTCATCTTGACCACATCATTGTCCACATCTTTTTTCTTTTGCATATCACATAATTACACGAAGGTATTAAGATGGGACATGACATCCTCATTACGAGTATTGGAAAATTGGTCTTTCATAACAAGATTCAGCAAAGCAGTATTAATATCACAAGTTTCCGCACTAGTGGCGGGAGGAGCAAGCGAAGTGCCAATAAAATCATTGTTGTTGGCATTTGAGAAATCACATAACTTAGTGTTCTCTTGAGTCGTGATGACCACACAACAAGATTGCACTCAAAAACAGATCCGACAAGAAAACAGCGAACGGAAAAAGAGAGGCAAATAAAATGGCAAATTTTTGTGAAGTGGGGGAGAGGAAAACGAGATGCAAATGGCAAAAAATGTAAATTTCAAGGAGATGAGATTTGTGATTAGGAATCTGGTTATGTTGATGATGAGGACATCAATACCATTGTTACACCCACGGCCACTACTGTTACATATACTGGACCAATTACTAGAGCTCACGCACGCCAATTAAATTACCAGGTACTTTCATTTCTTGGTAATGATTCTAATGTTCATGAGATTATGATGCTGCCTAAATTGGATACATTTGTTTTGCTTACAAATGAAGGGCCTAGCTTGGAGAAGGATGAACATTGGAGCAAGAACACGCATGGAGTTGATGGCATGCGCAAGGGGATCAAGAACGGAGTTACAAGTGATGATTTCAGGACTTTGAAGCCGCCATAAGGAGTGCATGAAGCCTTGGACGAAATATACAAGATGCCACTTCATAATATTCATCCATAGGCTATTCTAGGTGCTGCGTCACCTTATTAATGGGCCAGGCCCATGTAATTTCGAAATACTTAAGTATAGGCTATTTTTAGAGTCCGTATGTGTGGGGAAACAAGAGTTAGGGTTAGTTTCGGACCCCACCCTCAAGGGCCACGAAATTCCCCCCTCTTCCTCCATATATATAGCCCTTAGGGCGTCGTTTAGACTTTGGGTTTTGTTTAGATTAAAAGTTCGCCATAGCTGCAACTTCGTGTACTTCGTTTGTGTCCAACAACCAGACCAAGACGTCACAGAACCCCACCTTGATCAATAAAGTTTTCATCTTATGTTCGCAATATCCCAATTGCAATCTCAGTTTCTTGCTTGTTCTTCGTTTGCTCGCAGGAAACAAACCCTCGTGGTCAGGTTGATCGTGCTCCGGCGTGGTCAATAACCCTCGGAAGTTGGTTTAGCGATTGCTAAGGCGCGACGTCTCGCACGTTCGTAGTCGGATCGTCAAGGTCGACTCCCACAGAAAACGATAGCCACCATCTCATCGAAACATCGGGACACCTTAGCCTCTATCAAGTGGTATCAGATTTCCAGGTTGCTCGGTGAGATTTTACAGTTTTTCGTAGATTAGATCGAGTCTGTTCTTCATACCTACAGTCCACGAAAAAGCCAGAAAAAAAAATTAGGGTTAGTTCATCATATCCGAACCAATCTGAGCCTTTGCATAATCTTTTTAGGGTTTTTGCTTTGTTGAATTTGTGGTTGCATCATCGTGTCAAGTTGTTGGTCTTAGAGTCTAGTCTTTTAGAGTTTCGAGTTTTGGTCATAAGTTGTCACGCCGCCGCCGCACCATCATCATCGCCCATCTACCACTTTTGCTTATCCGCCACCGCTCTGAATCCATATCCATATACCACCACCAATCCGTATCCATATACCACCACCAATCTCTATCCATATACCACCACCGCTACCATATACCACCACCGCTGCCATATACCACAACCATATATCCACCACCAATCCGAGTTCTTCTCATATTAGGTTTGTTCTTGAGATCAATCTAAACTCTGATTCGTGTTTCCTTGCCTGCGTAGGTCTCGAAAAAAAAGAGTCTGGAGACCCCCGGGCAGTTTTTAGGCCAAATTTTCACGGGCAAATTTTTTCCCTATCCTATTTTTAGGCTTTTCTGAGTCTTTTGAGCCACGTGCCATCATAGTGATTTTTTGTCGCACTTTTTCATCGTCGCTGCCCTGATTTCCGAAAAAAAAGTGAAAAAAAAATTTCGTGCCCATCCTATCAGTTTGACGAGGGAAGAGTTTTGAGACACTCGCTATTATAGTGATTTTTCGCAAAAAAAAAAGAGGAGCGCAAAAAAAGGAGCGCAAAAAAAGAGCAAAAAAAAAGAGTTCCAGAGTGTGCTTTTCCCTTATTTACGTGCAGGGCCGTGATTTTGTTAGTGTTCTAGGCTCGCGTCTCTAGCACGGTCTAGCCTAGGACCATCACAGTACCGTCGTTGAGCGTTTATTCAACTTTGCATCTCTGAATTGATTATTGCTGACCCTTTTTGCTACCATACTATAAGCCTTCCCAGCTCCACATACATCTACGTCGTGCGTTTGACTCTCCCTGGCAATCGCTCTATCCAAGCTTTTGAGAGTTTTGACTACAACGGTTGTCGATCACCGCCTGCTGCTGGGTAAGAACTGGTAAGAATTTGAGATTTGCTTGACGGATTTGTGACACCCGCCACCACCACCACTTGTTAGTAGTCTGTAGGATCATATTCTTGTGTGTTTCTATTGCTGCTAACCATGCCAGGATCACAAGTCGACGAGACTGACTGGGAGCTTGACGAACAAGGAGCTTCATGATACGTTTCAGCAAATGATGAGTGGACAGGTGCAAGATGTGATAAACAGATTTGAAGAGGCCATGGAGAAGATAGATGGCATGGAGAAGACGTTTGAAACAAAGCTCGATAACAAGTTTGCTGAATTGCTTTCGCGTTTTCCACCACCACCACCGGCTGCTCCTGCCGCACCTCTGCAACAACAGCAACAACATCGACTACCTCCACGTCGGGAAACAGCCCTCCGCCGAGCGAGCCGTGTCCCTCTTCAGTCGGGCCAAACTGCTGGTGCTGCTGTTGATACTACTGTGGCTCCTACTGCTGATGTGGAGGAGGATGATTATGTGGGAGATTATGAGGATGAGGTTGATCAAAATCAGAACTACGTGCCACCACCAGTACAGCAACCACCAGGTCGTCCACATGCAAATAATGGCAATGGTAGGGCTCACCCTCAGGTACGAGATCATGACCATCTCCCTAAACTAAAATTGAATATTCCACCATTTGAGGGTAGATATCTTCCTGATATATATCTTACTTGGGAGTTAGAAACTGAACAACGATTTACATGTTTACAATATCCCGAGGGAGACGTGTTCCTGCTGCTGTTTGTGCATTCACTAGTTTTGCATGTGTTTGGTGGTCTGAGCATTGTAGATTATATCCTATTCCGGCTACTTGGGCTGCTTTGAAAACTGCTATGCGTATTCGTTGGGTTCCACCATATTATCAACGTGAATTACTTCAAAAATTGCAGCGC
The DNA here is from genome assembly GCF_002162155.2 of Triticum dicoccoides. NCBI lineage: Eukaryota > Viridiplantae > Streptophyta > Magnoliopsida > Poales > Poaceae > Triticum > Triticum dicoccoides. The sequence goes on along the minus strand of NC_041388.1, from coordinate 340,308,612 downwards.
TTAAGACAGGGAAAAATTCTGTAGAAGAATATTATCAGGAATTACAAACTGGCATGATTAGATGTGGTATTGTTGAGGAGAATGAAGCTATGCTTGCACGTTTTATGGGTGGATTAAATAGAGAGATTCAGACGATTCTAGAGTATAAGGAGTATACTAATATCACTCGTTTATTCCATCTTGCTTGTAAAGCTGAACGTGAAGTGCAGGATCGACAGGCATTGGCGCGGACTAACTTTTCTGCAGGTCGACCTTCATCATGGACACCACGTGCATCATCTACTTCCACACGTTCTGCTACACCGGTGCCTCCGTCGGCTGCCACCTCCAACCGTGATACAATAAAGCAGGCACAATCACCACTATCTGCCAAGAGCACACCTTCTGGGCCTGCAAAGAGCTCTTCTTCATCCATGGCATCAACAGGGCAAACACATGATATTATTTGTCGATGTTGCAAGGGTGGAGGTCATTATGCGAGAGAATGCCCATCTAAGCGTGTGATGATTGTTACTGAGGATGGTGGGTATGAGTCCGCTAGTGACTATGATGAGGAGACTTTGGCTCTTATTACACGTGAAGAACACGGTGGAGACGATTCTGATCATGAGACGCAATACATGGCTCCTGAAGATGCTGACAGGTATGAACGTTTAGTTGCTCAACGTGTTTTGAGTGTGCAGGTTACACAAGCTGAGCAAAATCAGAGGCATAATTTGTTCCATACAAAGGGAGTTGTGAAGGAACGTTCTGTTCGCGTGATCATAGATGGAGGGAGCTGCAATAACTTGGCTAGCATGGAGATGATGGAGAAGTTATCTCTCACCACAAGACCACATCCACATCCTTACTACATCCAATGGTTCAACAACAGCGGCAAGGTTAAGGTAACACGTACTGTTCGTGTGCATTTTAGTATCTCTACATATGCTGATTATGTTGATTGTGATGTGGTACCTATGCAAGCATGTTCCTTATTACTTGGTCGACCATGGCAATTTGATAAAAATTCTGTACACCATGGTAGAAACAATCAGTATACTTTTGTTCATAACGATAAAAATATTACTTTGCTTCCTATGACTCCTGATTCCATTTTGAAAGATGATATTAATAGAGCTAATAAAGCAAAACAGGAGACAAATAAGAGTGAAAATCAGATTGTGGCAAAAGAATTTAAGCACCAAATGAAGCCTAATAATAAACCATCTACTGTTGTTTCTGAAATTAAATTGAAAAGTGCATGTTTACTTGCCACCAAATCTGATATTGATGAGCTAGATTTTAGCAAATCTGTTTGCTATGCTTTTGTGTGCAAAGAGGCATTATTTTCATTCGAGGACGTACCTTCCTCTTTGCCCCCTGCTGTCACTAACATTTTGCAGGAGTTCGCTGACGTCTTTCCACAAGACGTGCCACCGGGATTACCACCTATTCGAGGGATTGAGCATCAAATTGACTTAATTCCCGGTGCTTCGCTACCCAACCGTGCACCATACCGTACCAATCCAGAGGAGACGAAGGAGATTATGCGTCAAGTACAAGAACTGCTCGACAAAGGTTATATACGCGAATCCCTTAGTCCTTGTGCTGTTCCTATCATTTTAGTACCGAAAAAGGATGGTACGTCGCGTATGTGCATTGATTGTAGAGGCATTAATAATATTACTATTCATTATTGTCATCCTATTCCTAGGCTAGATGATATGCTTGATGAATTGAGTGGCTCTATAATATTCTCCAAAGTTGATTTGCGTAGTGGATACCATCAAATTCGTATGAAATTGGGCGATGAATGGAAAACAGCATTTAAAACTAAGTTTGGATTATATGAGTGGTTAGTCATGCCTTTTGGGTTAACTAATGCACCTAGTACTTTCATGAGGTTAATGAACGAAGTTTTACGTGCTTTCATTGGACGATTTGTGGTAGTTTACTTTGATGACATATTGATTTATAGCAAATCTTTGGAGGAACATTTGGAACATTTACGTGCAGTTTTTATTGCTCTACGTGATGCACGTTTGTTTGGAAACCTTGGAAAGTGCACCTTTTGCACCGACCGAGTATCTTTTCTTGGCTATGTTGTTACTCCACAGGGAATTGAAGTTGATAAAGCCAAGATTGAAGCTATTGAGAGTTGGCCGCAGCCCAAAACGGTCACACAAGTGAGGAGTTTCCTTGGCCTCGCTGGTTTCTATAGGCATTTTGTGAGAGATTTCAGCACCATTGCTGCACCTCTCAACGAGCTTACAAAGAAGGATGTGCCTTTTGTTTGGGGTACCGCACAGGAAGAAGCCTTCACGGTATTGAAAGATAAGTTGACACATGCTCCTTTACTCCAACTTCCTAATTTCAATAAGACTTTTGAGCTTGAATGTGATGCTAGTGGAATTGGATTAGGAGGTGTGTTATTACAAGATGGAAAACCTATTGCATACTTTTCTGAAAAATTGAGTGGGCCTAGTCTGAACTATTCTACTTATGATAAAGAATTATATGCTCTTGTTCGGACCTTAGAAACATGGCAACATTATTTATGGCCCAAGGAATTTGTTATACATTCTGATCATGAATCTTTGAAACACATTAAAAGTCAAGCAAAACTAAACCGTAGACATGCTAAATGGGTTGAATTCATTGAGACTTTCCCTTATGTCATTAAACACAAGAAGGGTAAAGAAAATGTTATTGCTGATGCCTTGTCTCGTCGTTATACTATGCTTTCACAACTTGACTTTAAAATATTTGGTCCGGAGACCATCAAAGATCAATATGTTCATGATGCTGAATTTAAAGATGTATTGCAGAATTGTAAGGAAGGGAGAACTTGGAACAAGTTCGTTCTTAACGATGGATTTGTGTTTCGTGCTAACAAGCTATGCATTCCAGCTAGCTCCATTCGTCTTTTGTTGTTGCAGGAGGCGCATGGAGGAGGATTAATGGGACACTTTGGCGTCAAGAAGACGGAGGATATACTTGCTACACATTTCTTTTGGCCAAAGATGAGACGGGATGTTGAGCGTTTTGTTGCTCGCTGCACTACATGTCAAAGAGCTAAGTCACGACTCAATCCTCATGGTTTATATATGCCTTTGCCTGTACCTAGTGTTCCTTGGGAGGATATATCTATGGACTTTGTTTTAGGTTTACCTCGAACAAAGAAGGGGAGGGATAGCATATTTGTTGTCGTGGATAGGTTCTCAAAAATGGCACACTTTATACCATGTCATAAAAGCGATGATGCTGTTAATGTTGCTGATTTGTTCTTTCGTGAAATTATTCGCTTACATGGTGTGCCAAATACTATTGTTTCAGATCGTGATACTAAATTTCTTAGCCACTTTTGGAGATGTTTATGGGCTAAGTTGGGGACTAAGCTGCTTTTTAGTACTACTTGTCACCCCCAAACTGATGGACAAACTGAAGTAGTCAATAGAACATTGTCTACTATGCTTAGGGCTGTTTTGAAGAATAACAAGAAAATGTGGGAAGAATGCTTGCCTCATATTGAATTTGCTTATAATTGTTCATTGCATTCTACTACTAAGATGTGCCCTTTTGAAATTGTGTATGGTTTCCTACCTCGTGCACCTATTGATTTGTTGCCTCTTCCATCTTTAGAGAAGGTTAATTTTGATGCTAAAGAACGTTCTGAATTGATTTTAAAAATGCATGAGTTAACTAAGGAAAACATTGAGCGTATGAATGCTAAATATAAACTTGCTGGAGATAAGGGTAGAAAACATGTTGTGTTTGCGCCTGGAGATCTTGTTTGGTTACATTTGCATAAAGATAGATTTCCTAATCTGCACAAATCAAAGCTAATGCCACGTGCTGATGGTCCTTTTAAGGTGTTAGAGAAAATAAATGATAATGCATATAAACTTGAGCTACCTGTAGATTTTGGGGTTAGTCCCACTTTTAACATTGCAGATTTGAAGCCTTATTTGGGTGAGGAAGATGCGCTTCTGTCGAGGACGACTTCATTTCAAGAAGGGGAGGATGATGAGGACATCAATACCATTGTTACACCCACAGCCCCTACTGTTATATATACTAGACCAATTACTAGAGCTCGCGCACGCCAATTAAATTACCAGGTACTTTCGTTTCTTGGTAATGATTCTAATGTTCATGAGATTATGATGCTGCCTAAATTGGATACATTTGTTTTGCTTACAAATGAAGGGCCTAGCTTGGAGAAGGATGAACATTGGAGCAAGAACACGCATGGAGTTGATGGCATGCGCAAGGGGATCAAGAACGGAGTTACAAGTGATGATTTCAGGACTTTGAAGCCGCCATAAGGAGTGCATGAAGCCTTGGACGAAATATACAAGATGCCACTTCATAATATTCGTCCATAGGCTATTCTAGGTGCTGCGTCACCTTATTAATGGGCCAGGCCCATGTAATTTTGAAATACTTAAGTATAGGCTATTTTTAGAGTCCGTATGTGTGGGGAAACAAGAGTTAGGGTTAGTTTCGGACCCCACCCTCAAGGGCCACGAAATTCCCCCCTCTTCCTCCATATATACAGCCCTTAGGGCGTCGTTTAGACTTCGGGTTTTGTTTAGATTAAAAGTTCGCCATAGCTGCAACTTCGCGTACTTCGTTTGTGTCCAACGACCAGACCAAGACGTCACAGAACCCCACCTTGATCAATAAATTTTTCAGCTTATATTTGCAATATCCCGATTGCAATCTCAGTTTCTTGCTTGTTCTTCGTTTGCTCGCAGGAAACAGACCCTCGTGGTCAGGTTGATCGTGCTCCGGCGTGGTCAATAACCCTCGGAAGTTGGTTTAGCGATTGCTAAGGCGCGACGTCTCGCACGTTCGTAGTCGGATCGTCAAGGTCGACTCCCATAGAAAACGATAGCCACCATCTCATCGAAACATCGGGACACCTTAGCCTCTATCAGTTGAAGATCGTCCCCGGCAGTGGCGCCAGAAATTCTCCTTGATGGTAGCTGGAACTACGTCTGTATTTCCTTGGAGAGGGAGGGATGATGTAGCACAACGACGGTAGGTATTTCCCTCAGTTATGACACCAAGGTATCGAACCAGTAGGAGAACCAAGCAACACAACGTAAGCAACACCTACACATAAATAACAACACATCGCAACCCGACGTGTTAAAGGGGTTGTCAATCCCTTCCGGGGTACGGCGCCTCAAGATAGGCAAACAGACGTGAGGTAAATTGTAGTAGATTGATAGATCGAACGCCAAATAAAAATAAATAAAGATAAAATGCAACAAGGTATTTTTGGATTTTTGGTTTAATAGATGCGAATAAAAATGCAAAAGAAAAGTAGATCGCAAGGCAAATATATGAGAAAGAAGACCCGGGGGCCGTAGGTTTCACTAGTGGCTTCTCTCGAGAAAAATAGCAAATGGTGGGTAAACAAATTACTGTTGGGCAATTGATAGAACTTCAAATAATTATGACGATATCCAGGCAATGATCATTATATAGGCATGACGTCCAAGATTAGTAGATCGACTCCTGCCTGCATCTACTACTATTACTCCACATATCGACTGCTATCCAGCATGCGTCTAGTTTGTTAAGTTCATGGAAAAACGGAGTAATGTAATAAGAACGATGACATGATGTAGACAAGATCCGTTTATCTATATGGCGGTAGATATAGATCTCGTCTTTTTATCCTTAGCAACAACGATACATACGTGTCGGTTCCCTTTCTGTCACTGGGATCAAGCATCGTAAGATCGAACCCACTACCGGACACCTCTTCCCATTACAAGACAAATAGATCAAGTTGGCCAAACAAAACCCAAATATCGGAGAAGAAATACGAGGCTATAAGAGATCATGCATGTAAGAGATCAAAGAAAACTCAAATAACTTTCATGGATATAAAAAGATATGACTGATCATAAACTCAAAGTTCATCAAATCCCAACAAACACACCGCAAAAGAGTTACATCATATGGATCTTCAAGAGACCGTTGTATTGAGAATTCAGAGAGAGAGAGAAAGCCATCTAGCTACTAACTACGGACCTGAAGGTCTACAAAGAACTACTCACGCATCATCGGAGAGGCACCAATGGAGGTGGTGAACCCCATCCGAGATGGTGTCTATATTGGATCTGGTGGTTTTGGACTCTGTGGCGGTTGGATGAATATTTCGTTGATGCCTTTAGGGTTTCTGGAATACTATGGTATTTATAGAGCAAAGAGGCGGTTCAGGGGGCACCCAATGTGGGCACAACCCACCAGGGCGCGCCTGGGTCTCCTGGCGCGCCCTGGTGGGTTGTGCCCCCTCGGGGTACCCCCCAGGTGCAACCAGGGCCAATTGCCTTCCTTCTGGCCCATAAAAAATCATCATGGAGTTTCTGGCATTTGGACTCCGTTTGATATTGATTTTCTACGATGTAAAAAACATAGAAAACCAGCAGCTGGCACTTGGCACTATGTCAATAGGTCAGTACCAAAAATGATATAAAATGATTATAAAACATCCAAGGTTGATAATAAAACAGCATGGAACAATCAAAATTATAGATACGTTGGAGACGTATCATTGACTGGCAGCCATAGCGAAGGGGGACGCGAGACGTAAACAAACAAATCATTGAAAATTCATCTCTCTTGAATTTTTCTTGCAACTTCCGAATGTATACTTCAACAAAAAGTAGAGATGGTAAGTATTCGACCCGCTTAGTGCATCTCCAACGGCAACACACAAATTTCCTCTCACATCCGTCTGTGGACAGGGGGACCAGTCCGCGGACACGGATGTGGGAGGACGCCATCCAATGTTAGCCGCATACATTTCAAACTTTTTTCAACAAACCGGATGAAATTCATGCAAACACAACCGGATTTCATACAAACATGACAGATTTCATACAAACACAACAGATTTCATTACATTTTGAACATTTAGAACAAAATAAAAGACCCGCCCCCAAAACCTATCCTACTGCGGCGATGCCCGACGTTCAAGCCCGTGTCGTCCTTCATCTGCCGTCTCCATAAGCACCAGTGATAAGACCGGTGAAGTGAAGATGCGGTCTCCGGCAAGGAAGAGTAGAACACGGTAGACGGACCGGCCCACATGGGACACAAGGCACCACCACCTCCTGTGGCCTACTCATCCTCGGAGGAGTTCGCAACCTGTCCGTCGCCGGTGGACGTGAGGTCCACGATGGAAATGGTGGCGCCAGTGCTGTCTTCCTCCCACCGGGCCGACTAATGGTTCGTCGGCAGCGTGTAGGAGGCGCAACTGGTGTTGTTCTCTCTCTGCGATCGCCTGCAGCTGCACCTCCATGGTGGCCGCTTCCTAGCGAGCGATAGCTTGAGCGCGGATGACATCGTATATGGCATGTGCTTTGCCATGAAGTTGGGCTTTGCCGCGGCCATGGCCTCCTCGCTTGCGTGCTTACCATAGATCTGGCCTTCCACCAGCCGATATTGCTCCAGGAGGAATAGGTTGTACCTTTGTTCCTCCCGCGCCTACTGGAACACCGACAGAGGCACCGACGCATGCTGCACCTCCGCCATGGTGGTGTTTTAGTGTGCATGCGCCTGCTCCACTGTGAAGCCAGCGTGCACAGGAGGCGCGGGAGCCGGGGCGGAGTCGTTGGAGCCTGTCTCCATCGTGGTGTCGTCCTCGTCGTCAGAGACCTTGGGCGAGCTGGACGGCAAGTTGGCCTCCATCCGCCTGGCATGGCGGCTATGCTAGACAGCGGCAAGGGCGGACACCACGTGCTTCATCTCCAACGACAGTCTGCCCCATAGTGCTTTCCCGCTGGCGGTCATGGCGGATGTGGAGGAAAGGAGGAGGATGTGGAGCAGATGTGTTGTGTTGTGGAGATAGTCAGGTGTGGCTGCCCTTAGCGGATTTCAGTGAGGCTAGACATCTATGCGGGACACTGAAGTGGGTTTCTTGGTCGGCGAGCCTGCTTAATGGCGGCATGCGGACGAACGGGGCATTGAAGGGGCGTGGTAGATATTCGTCCCGTCCCATCTAGTCACACATCTCCGACATTGAATAGGCGTGGACATTGGATGCGCGTCAAGGGCGACGCCCTCGGCCGGTGAGCTGCTTCAATGCCAACACTAGTGAGACGTCACGTCCTCTCTTCACTGGGGAGCGGCCGCTCTACATCGGCATGAATGCAGGTAGCTGGTGCGCAGCGGGAACGCGCGCGGGCGCGAGAGAAGGGGTTTGGGTGGACCAGGGTGGTCA
>NC_041388.1:340285197-340300157 GCF_002162155.2 Triticum dicoccoides | reverse complement strand
CTCCGGTTTGCGGGAGAAATCGCGTCCAGACCGCTCCGCGTACCGATACAGGTCGGCATTGGATGATTTTCCGCTGTCCGGACAACGCGGTTCGGATGGTTGCGGGTCCGCCTTGAAGATGCCCTTAATCAATCCAACATCGGTTAGAAAGAATCTAAAGTAGTACCCAAATAGACAAGATCAATAAAAAAGTAGCACTTTGGGGGATGTCATGTGAATTATACATGTTGACCCGATCAAGTACCTCTTGATGAACTAGGGGAAAAAAATTCCACAAAAGACATGTTATTTACATCCGCAAAAAAAAAGACATATTGTTTAGGCCACATGATTGGAAAAGAATAAACCCTTTTGATTCTCTATGCATTCCGAAGGACTCCACATAACGTATGCAACTTTGAGAAACCAATAAAATACTAAGGACACAACACAAGCAACACATATAGCAGCCTTAGCAGGACATCACATGTCCACTTGTGTGTGTGTGTGTGTTTTTATCTCAAATTGCACATGAATTAAACTATACGCAAAATATGCAAAACCAAGCATGTATATACGTTTTTTTGTTGTTGCAAAAAACCTGCATATATGTTGTTTTTTCAAAACATGATTTTATCAAAACATGATTGCATGAGCATAGCACAAGAAAGATGTGATAAAAACAATGTCTTCTAAACCAGAATGTCAAAAAAAAATATCGCATGAGTCGTGTGGAAACCCGAAAATGGGCGAGAAAAACAAAACATTAAGCTAGGGTTTTATGAGGGCCCACGCGCAGCCGCAGCCGCTCTCGCCATCGCCTGGTGCGCCGTAGAATTTCTCCGCCTTTATTCCCCCCTCCCCGCTCCTTCCCTCCCCTCCACCACCTATCCGCCGCCTCCCCCCACCCTCCACAAACCCACGCAGCTCCAGCGGCGCAGGCGCATCCCAGCTCACCGGCGGAGATGGGCGGCCCAGGCCTCTACTCCGGGATCGGCAAGAAGGCCAAGGGTGAGCGCCCGATCCTCCGCCCCTCCCGCCCGACCCGCGTTCGTGGGATTTTCTTCTTCTCCGAGCTAGATTCCTCCCTGTGAGATATGCTGATTGTTGTGCTTGCTCGCTCGCTGCAGATCTACTGTACAGGGACTACCAGACCGACCACAAGTTCACCCTCACCACCTACACCGCCAATGGCGCCGTAAGTGCTCCCCTACATCTTGTCTCTTCCTGCTCCGTTTTGCCAGGTCGCGTCGTGCGAGAAAGGGACGCGGTCTGATCCGGGCTCCAGGAGATTATTGGGTTTCCTGATCTGTTCGCGCGGTTTATTGTCGTTCCGTGTGATCCGAGTGATTGATCGCTGGGCAGTGGTTTGACGACCTCTGGCTCTGGGTAGCGCGAGGGTTTTTAGATAGGTTTTGCTGCTTATGGCTTTTGCTGATTTGTTGTGGGTTGCATTTGGGCTGATAGAGGAATTGATTCTGTTGGTTAGGACTTCGGGAGAATGGGATGGAACTCAATGTGCTAGCCTTGCCATTGTCCTGAATTCATCGGGGAGTTGTATCCCAATAATTTGTCATAGAATTTACGCTTAATAACTAGGGCACATCGGCAGACCCTACCAAGTCATCAACATAGGGCTGGAGACTGGAGAACAATAGCTGTATTACTGTCTTATTGAGGTAGCTATCTTGCGAGTAATTACAATCACAACAATATTTAAGGATTGTTGTACTGTGTTTTCTGGGGCTGTAGGCGGGGATTTTCTGTCATTGTTAATCATGTCATTTGTTAGACCAAAAGAAATGGGCTAATCCAATGTTCCAAAAGCTATTCTACTTTATTCTGTCGTTTCCTTATTTTGGTTTGGCTGGGGGATGTGTGGGTTCTGAATTTTTTTTCCATAAAAAATAAAATAAGATATAGATCTGGAGTCTGATGCAACTGGATTTATGCTGTTGTCAATATCTTCAACAAATGATATATTTCTTCAAATTAGCATTTTAGTGGATGCCACCCCATTCTTAGAACAGAATCTTTGTGTAAAGTGCCATCACAGTGAAATATGATAGTGTCACCGGTGCAGTGCTGTACATATCCTAGCGTTCTCTTGATATTACTTTTTTCTTGTGACAACTGCTGCTATGTTGACATTGCTATGGTAACGGTGTGGTACCTATGATATAAGTTCTATTGTCAACCTTTTCTTTGAATTTCTCCATGCAGGCAATTACTGCTACCAGTACAAAGAAGGCTGATCTTATACTCGGTGAGATCCAATCACAGATCAAGAACAAAAACATCACTGTAGATGTGAAGGCCAACTCAGCATCGAATGTATGTCTCTCTCTCCCTCGTCAAACATTATAATTGTTCTGTTGTATTTCCAGCTTTTAGTACTGACTGCTTTGTTCTCTTGGGCAGGTCATTACTACAATTACCGCTGACGATCTTGCAGCACCAGGGCTGAAGACCATCTTGAGCTTTGCTGTTCCTGATCAGAAATCTGGAAAGGTGGTATCCTAACCCTCAATGTAATGGTTTCTTAATTGGTTGTTGCTTATGTTTGATTCGTTCTTTGTTTGCAGGTTGAGCTCCAGTACTTGCATGATTATGCTGGTATTAATGCAAGCATTGGCTTGACTGCCAATCCTGTAGTCAACCTCTCCGGCGCGTTCGGAACTAGTGCTCTAGCTCTTGGTGCTGATGTGTCGCTTGATACAGCCACCAAGAATTTCACCAAATACAATGCTGCACTTAGCTACACTAACCAGGATCTTATCGCATCCCTGAACCTGTGAGTTTTCAAGATCTATCTATGTAAATTAGGATTCACAAGTATTACTTTGCCAATCTTAGCTTATTTGATCCTTGTGACATCTTCATAGGTACGTGATCTAAACGCTCTTAGAGTATATGTTAATCACTATTTGTTCTATCTCACCTAGCAAGTTATTGTTCAGTTGAGACAGTATACAAATAGCTAAAATATAACTTCCCAAGGTCTTTTTGTGTTATATTAGGTCATTCTTTATCATCTACCAATTGCTTGGTAGTTGCAACATGTTGCTAACAAACTCTTGTATCATTGCAACCACAAATAAAGCTGACCTAGCAAGCAGTTGCTGTGTCCTTTTATTTGTTTTTTTTCTTCTTCAAATCAGACATATCCTTTCTCAACTACTCCCTCCGTTCCGAATTACTCGTCGCAGAAATGGATGTATCTAGATGTATTTTAGTTCTAGATACATCCATTTCCGCGACAAGTAATTTGGAACGGAGGGAGTAGCTAATATTGATCAGTGCCCCTCGAAGAATACATGTTGTGAGCTGTTAGATTCTTTAAACCAAACCAATTAAACAAGCTCTTGTTCTGATTTTTATCGTGTATGTTTGGTAGTTAAACATGGACCTCCTTTAGCATCCTCAGAAGAATCAAAATGTATACAAGCTGATGCACGAGGAACTAACATCAACTCTCGGTGCACCGTTGGCTAGTTCCCACTAACGATTTGAATTGAAATATTCTTGCAGGAACAACAAGGGAGACAGCCTGACTGCATCCTATTACCACATTGTGGAGAAATCCGGCACAGCTGTTGGGGCAGAGCTGACCCACAGCTTCTCAAGCAACGAGAACAGCCTCACCTTCGGCACCCAGCATACCCTGGACCCGCTCACCCTTGTGAAGGCCCGGATCAACAACTCTGGCAAGGCCAGCGCGCTGATCCAGCACGAGTTCATGCCAAAGTCGCTGTGCACCATCTCGGCGGAGGTGGACACCAAGGCCATCGAGAAGAGCTCGAAGGTCGGCATTGCTATTGCTCTCAAGCCTTGATTGCGAAATCAAGCCCCCCTTCTCTAAGCTCTCAGTCAGGGGTGTTCCTCGGTTTCGGATGAAATCGGGGCGGGTTGACAATACTTCACACGCCCTTGGGCGCGTTGTTGCAGTCTGTTAGATTTGAAGAACTGCCGTGTTTCATTCCTGAGGAATTTTGTCTTTGCTCGGTGTAGTGCCTGTCCGTTGAGCCACACTCGCAGTAATAATTCAAGCTCTGAAAATTCTGAACTTGATTCAGCATTCGTCAATTTTTTAACTTGCTGTGGTGTAGCCTACTTTCCAAGGGAGAAGATAATGATTGTTGCCTGAGTTGAGCCCTCGATCCGGCAATAATATACAATCTATAACTGGGATGAACGGCTGACTGGTTGGCCACGTTGAAAAGCGTCGTGCAAGCGTGCGGCTTATCGGCTGGCCACGTGGCGGAAGCAGATTTACGCTTCTGCCACTTATCCCCATGAGAATCGTCTCTTATCTCCTCTCGTTTCCCTCGCGACGAAACATGCATCGGCGTCTACGTGCGTGGGGTACTAGATAGTGTCTCGCTCGAGATCACATCCTCAGCAATGTCGCCGTCGCCGTCGTCGTCGTCGCTCTACTCCGGTCGCCTCCTCTCCTCCCGCCCGGCGTCCAAGGGGCTCGTACGTCGTCTCCTCGCTCGCGATGGGAGCAGGTGGGTCAGGCCGTCGTGCTCCCTGTCTATGAACGGCTGCGCGGCAGGTGTCGGCGACCGGGGCGTGGTGACCATGCACGAGACGCGGGCCCTGCCGGCAGCGTCGGCGCCGCAGGAGGCCGTCGGGCAGCTCAGGGCCGCCGTCGCCGCGCTCAACGCCGACCCGCCGGCGTCCTCCTCCGGCATCATCCGCATCGAGGTAGCAAAGCCAAAGCACATGTCCCTCGTCAATGGCGCGTGTGGTGTGGAACTGCGTTTGATCGTTCTATCTGGATAAAATGCGCACGCAGGTGCCTATTCGGCAGCGAGGGGACGCCATCGAGTGGCTGCACGCGCAGAGGCAGAGCTCCCTGCCCCGCTGCTTCTTCTCCGCCCGGGCGCCCCTGCCGGACACGCCGGCCGTCGCCGTGGGCAGCCGCAGCAGCAACGGCAACGGCGGCCACAAGGAGCAGTGGGAGCAGCCGGTTAGCGTCGCCGGCGTGGGGTCGGCGGTCTTCTTCCGCGGCACGGACCCCTTCTCCCTCCGCGACTGGCGAGCCATCAAGAGGTACGCAAAAACTCACTACCTACTCGATGAGCTAGTAGTATGTTTTTTTGAATTGAATGAACTGTGATAAAGCTTGGCTTAGAGTGCGTTGACGATGCTGTTCCTCCTCTTCTTTGCCCGTGAAGATTTCTTTCAAGGGATTGCCCGCTGATCCGCGCCTACGGCGCCATCCGTTTCGACGCGTCGAGCGACGCCTCGGTCGAATGGGAAGACTACGGCGCATTCTACTTCGTTGTTCCACAAGTAAGTCGATCCGCAACTGGTGACAGTTTCATTCTGCATGATGAATGCAATGTGCATGTGTACTGGCTGCTTCTTTTCAAGTGTGTGCAATGTAAAAGTGTACTGCATTGCAGGTTGAGTTCAGCGAGCTCGAGGAGGGCTCGGTTCTGGCGACGACGATTGCGTGGGACGACTCGCTTTCTTGGACATGGCAGAGCGCTGTGGACGAGCTCCAATCAACATTGCACAAGGCATGACATTTTATTTTTCTGTATTGTCATGTGCAAGATAGTAACTTAGCAACCACTAATTTGAGCTTCTATGCAGATATCACCCTGTTCAGTTAAGGTGAACAGGTCCATCCTACAAACCGCCATCGTAAATCTCAATCATGTCCCCACCAAGGCGTCCTGGGATCTTGCTGTTACTCAAGCTCTTCGGATGATCAAAGGGAGCCAAACCGAATTAGTCAAGGTAAACCGAATTAGCAAGCAATTTTTTTTACCTGTCCTTTTGCGAGTACAGAGAGGTTTGGTCAAATCTGATATTTTTGTCAATGCTAGAATTTTCCAGTTAGTTAAGAAAATACTTGTTTTCCATTTTTGTTCACCACATATTTTGAACTTGCCATTGAAATATTTTCCACAGGTTGTGTTGGCAAGGTGCAGCAGGTACATCACTGATACTTGCATCGACCCTCTGGAGCTGTTAGCTTGTCTGAAGGTATGTTGTATTGTTGTCCCCTCCCCTCGTTGTTTACAAAAAGATCATTCCGCGACTCTTGTGTATACAGGTTGAGGGCCAGAATGCCTACCAGTTCTGCATACAGCCACCTGATGCTCCTGCATTTGTTGGAAATAGTGTATGTCTTCTGTGATGCACTTTCCTTTCTTCCTGATTTACCCGACCTTCTTTCATATCATGTATAGTCAGAATCCTGTTTAGAGATAGGTCTTTTTTATGCCTTGTGCATTGTTTATCTGTATATTTGCTCTAGCATTGTTACATAACTCTGTTCTAACTATTGCTAATTTCATCCAAACATTCTGAATAGCCAGAGCAACTATTTCACCGGAAATACTTGAACATTTCCAGCGAGGCTTTAGCCGGCACGCGAGCAAGAGGGAAAACAAGGGCTGATGATTTTCAAATTGGCCAGGAATTGCTTCTAAGGTTTGTTTCCCCTCTTTGTGCTTGGAATCATAAGATTGACATATTTCTGAAATTTTACGGTGATATCGGCACCTTGTACGAAGACCAGACTGGTCAATAATGCAAATAATTCTTGCAGCATCAAAGAGGACACTGAATTTACTATTGTACGGGACAGCATAAAGAAGAAGCTTGAGGCAAGTTAAGTTTCACAGTCCAATTTCAGATATGATCGTGGAATAGTTTGCTTTGCTCTTGGTACTCAGTAGTAATGCTTTTCAGAAAACAAAATATGGTTACTGCAATTTTTGCTGAACCAGTGGATCTGATCTAATCTGCAGATGATCTGTGATGAGGTTGTTGTCAATCCCAGCAAGGCCCTTCGGAAACTTCCAAGAGTACAACATTTGTCAGCTCAATTAGCTGCAAGATTAAGAAATGAGGACGACGAGGTAATCTATGATTGAAATATTCTCTGTCACTTGGATATGTAGGGATCATTTGAATTTTCTTTTGCCTTGGATTATTGCAGACATCAACTAGTGTTCATATAATAGACTATTGATACTTTGTTCTGGTATTGCAGTTTGACATCCTAAATGCTCTTCATCCAAGCCCAGCTGTTTGTGGTTTGCCCACTGAAGAAGCGCGCCAATTCATACGAGATTATGGTGTGTGCTTGTATTCTGGGTAAAATGTTATCTGTAAACTAACATATGCAACCTATTGATGGTGATCTCTGAATGCTATTTTCTGATGTTGTTGCAGAAATTTTCGACCGTGGAATGTATGCTGGACCTGTTGGTTGGTTTGGTGGAGCTGAAAGTGAGTTTGCTGTTGGGATTAGATCAGCGCTACTTGGAAAAGTAAATAAAACACATGTCATCAATATTTGTGTAAACCTTATCCTTCTTAACCTATCCTAATTTAGAAGCATAAGTCACCTAGCTGTCTTGTCCAGGGATATAGCACTTTAGTTTATGCCGGTGCCGGGATTGTCGAAGGTACAAATCCATCTTTTGAATGGGATGAGCTTGATCTCAAAGCATCTCAGGTAGTCTCTGTCCAACGTCATGACCGTTATTACTGACTTCTATTTGGAATGCTAACACGTTAGATTTTATGACTATTTTCAGTTTGCAAAGTTGTTGCAGTATCAAGAACATCATATTTGCTACCAAGAGGCAGGAAACATGGGGACATTGATTTGAACTGTAACTAGTAAGTCATCAGAGATTACAATACTTAGAAAGAGGCGGGAAATTACATTATCTCAATTATATAGAATGTCTACAACTTCAGTTTGTATCTGACATTATGCCCGATGTGTTTATTTTGAACTCCTTCTACAGGGAAGTTTTGATTTGTTGGGAAGATTCCAAATGGAGTTCATATCTGTTTGTGTGCGTGCGTTGTAAACTTCGAAGGATTTCAGCCTGATTTGCATGGCTCTTGAAGACGCAATCACAGAAATATCGAAATATCGATTCGAGGAGATGACAGTGATGATAGTCGTGGAGCGTACAAAAGATTAAATAAAAGCATATTAAATAATTATGTACAATGATTGTAACAAGTCAGTTTAGTGCAAAGTGTATATTACCATTCTTTTGACTTCTTCTCTGGCCTGGTCCAATTGCTTATATGATCTGGATGCTTCTTGTTGCAAGCATAATGTACCTGATGCATTATTTTCATCTGATGGGCAATGACATAGATCATTCATTTATATTTGTAAGAACAATTCTTAGTCCAGTTGGTGCCCATTGCAGTGATTCTTAGAGCGTGTGGCATAGTCTCTGAGCCCATGATCCTCTTTCTCATTCAACTGTAGTCACAAAACTGTAGTCACAAAAAATAGGCCAACCTCACACTGTCACACAAAGTGTTATGGCCGGTTTAGCTAGGCTCACCGGGCAATCTTAGCCCACAAGTTATCTTAGGTTAATTCTTATGCAAGTTATTTTAGGTTAATTCTTCTGCAAATTATCTAGATTATAAATATAGGCTGTAAGACTCCTTTTGGAATTAAGCAATAAGAAGATTATCTCTATTGCCCGGCTCCTAGAGGAGCCGGAACCCTAGCCGCCCCCTGCCTCTTGCGCCACCGCCGCCATCCTCCTCTCCCGCGACGGCGCCCAGCCGCCGGCGCGACCGCTCATCGCCATGCCCAGCCCCCTCCTTCCCCTACTGCCTACGGCCAAGACCGGGCAGAACCCTAGCTCCTAACACCTTGGTATCAGGTACCCGGGTTTCGACCATGTCTTCACCGCCTCCAAACCCGCCGCCACCGCAGCCGCCGCTGCCCAACGCCTCCCCCACCGCCGCTGCCACCAATTCCACCAACGCCGCCGCTGCGTCGCCGGGCACCACGGCCTCCCTATCGGCGCCAATCTCCCCCGCACTCGGCACCACGCCGGGCCAGGGCCAGCCACAAACCCCCCTCCAGCAACCACCGCCGTTGCCTCCCCCAGTGCCGCCACAGTTCACACCGGAGGCCATGGCCGGCGTGCTCAACGACCTGGTCGTCGCGGTCCAGGGCATCCGCCTCTACTTGGCGGGCCCGTACGGGCCGCCTCCACCGCTTCATCCGGCCGCGTCCGCGGGCCAGCAGGCGCTGCCATGGTACTCAGTACCGGCGGCCACCATCGGCGGCTACCCGGCGCTTTCCCCACCAGCGGCTTCGACGCCGCCTTGGCCGCAGTGGCCGACGCCGTTCGCGGCGCCAACCGTGCCGCCCGCCACCACCCAGGGACCGTAGTGGCCGACCTGGGCCCCGCCGCCTGCGCCGTCCCTCACCGCGCCATCCCTCCCGGCGGCAACGGTGTAGGTTCCACCACCGCCCCCACCCAACCCTAGCCTGGGCCGGTCCTCGCCGAGCGGCCTTCCGATCCAGGAGGTCCATTTCCCTTCGTCACCGTCGCCACTTCCTGGCTGGCTCCACGGGCCGCCGTCAGCTTCCACGGAGGCCCGGCCGCCGTCAGGGTTCCAGTTGCAGCCCGAGGCGTCGGGAGCCATAGGGGACTACGTCGGCCCTTCCACCCTGGACCGAGCTCCGTCATCAGCCCTCCGTACCGCCGAGGCAGTGGGCCAGGGCGCGCCACACCAGCAGCCGCCCCGGTTCGCAAAGATCGACTTCGCCACGTACGACGGTTCGGACGACCCGCTTAACTGGCTCAACCAGTGTGACCAGTTCTTCCATGGATAGCGCACGCCCGCGTCGAAGCGCACTTGGCTGGCTTCCTACCATCTCCGCGGGGCCGCCCAGACATGGTACTACGCCCTCGAGCAGGACGAGGGCGACATGCCACCGTGGGATCACTTCCGCGAGCTATGTCTTCTTCGATTTGGACCACCGGTACGCGGGAGCTGCTTGGCCGAGTTGGGCCGCCTACCGTTCACCTCCACGGTGCAGGATTTCGCCGATCGCTTCCAGGCACTAGCATGCCACGTGCCTGGTGTGACGGCCTTACAGCGGGCGGAGCTCTTCGTCGGCGGCCTTCCCGAGCACATCCGCGTGGACGTCGAGATGAAGGGGCCACAAGACCTTCAGACGACCATGTACTACGCCCGCGCGTTCGAGCGCCGCGTGGTGGCCATCCAGCAGGAATCACCGTCCCGGACCGCCGGGTTGCTACCCGGGCCGGATTCCGTGCAGGGTCGGCCTGCGCAGGCTTCTGCGACACCCCTCATCGCGACCGCGGCGCGGCAGTTCCGCCGGCTCACATCAGCCGAACTGCTCGAGCGTCGTCGCCAAGGGTTATGCTTCAACTGCGACGAACCCTACACGCCTGGCCATGCCTGCCCGCGACTCTTCTACCTGGAGGTTGCAGACTACATTCCGGAGGACACCATCGCCGCCGACCTGGCCGCCCCAACTGTCGAGAAGGTGTTTGACGCTGGTTGATCGCCTCCAGGAGTTCCGCAAGCACTTCCCCACCTTACAGCTCGAGGACGAGCTGTTTGTGCAGGTGGGGAGAAGTGTTATGGCCGGTTTAGCTAGGCCCGCTGGGCAATCTTAGCCCACAAGTTATCTTAGGTTAATTCTTATGCAAGTTATCTTAGGTTAATTCTTCTGCAAGTTATCTAGGTTATATATATAGGCTGTAAGACTCCTTTTGGAATTAAGCAATAAGAAGATTATCTCTATTGCCCGGCTCCCAGAGGAGCCGGAACCCTAGCCGCCCCCTGCCTCTTGCGCTGCCGCCGCCATCCTCCTCTCCCGCGATGGCGCCCAGCCGCCGGCGCGGCCGCTCATCGCCACGCCCAGCCCCCTCCTTCCCCTACTGCCTACGGCCAAGACCGGGCAGAACCCTAGCTCCTAACACAAAGCCACAACTTTTGGAAAATTTCCCAAGCAACCACAATTTCTAGGACAAACCTGACATGCATGGTCCACATTGCAGCTCCCACGTGGAAGAAGATAGAAAGATTAGTGGAGTTGGGGTTGGGGTTATACAAAATCAGGGATTTGTGGTATCCCCTCTGATCGAAGTTGTACTAAGTGAGCGTCAATTAATTTGGATCGAAGGGGGTAGGATAAATTGGAGTCTCGATAGAATTTCTGTTGTGAATGCTACTCCTTTCCTCTGGGTTTATAAGGAGCTTTTTTTAGGGGTAGCAGTGGTGGAGCTATGTAGTCAAAGATGGACGGCCGGTTCAAAGGAAGGCCACTATTGTTTGTCCTCATAGCCCAGGTTACTTCAATCATATACTGTATTTTCTCTGGGCTGGGCGGGCCATGGCCTATTTTGATAACACATAGCCCCGCCAGTGTTTATAAGGCTTAATACGTATTAATATTTACTTTGAATATCAATTATACCACTAACATATGGGATGTATGCCACAGAAGTACAACATCAAATTCATATTTAAAAGAAGTTTCCAACGATATAATTTTTATGGCATACATCTCATATATTGTTGATAGAGCTATGGTCAAAGTAAATATTAAAATACATATATGCACTATTCGGTATGAATGGTGAGCTATATCAAAAACAATGAAAAACATTACATATATGCCTTATAAATCCGGATGAAGAGAGTACCGATTATCTTAATTTGTTTATTTCGACATAAATTTTCCATGGATGGCCTGTGCAGGAGCTATAATGTAGCCAATGTCGGTTAGTTTTGTGCTTAGTTCGATACAAAAAGAGAATTTGAATTGTGTGATCAAGGTGGCAACTCCAAGGGGACAGGGACGTGCTAAGTTTAATACCTACTGGGCTATGCTATGCCGGTAGTAATTACTCTATTAGGGAATACCGATGGGCCAAGTTCAATACCAATGGGAAGTTCTTGGTGTTGGAAATATGCCCTAGAGACAACAATAAATGGTTATTATTACATTTCCTTGTTCATGATAATTGTCTACTGTTCATGCTATAATTGTATTAATCGGAAACCGTAATACATGTGTGAATACATAGACCACAACATGTCCCTAGTAAGCCTCTAGTTGACTAGCTCGTTGATCAATAGATGGTTATGGTTTCCTGACCATGGACATTGGATGTCGTTGATAACGGGATCACATTATTAGAAGAATGATGTGATGGACAAGACCCAATCCTAAGCATAGCACAAGATTGTGTAGTTCGTTTGCTAAAGCTTTTCTAATGTCAAGTATCATTTCCTTAGACCATGAGATTGTGCAACTCCCGGATACCGTAGGAATGCTTTGGGTGTGCCAAACGTCACAATGTAACTGGGTGGCTATAAAGGTGCATTACGGGTATCTCCGAAAGTATCTGTTGGGTTGGCACGAATCGAGGTTGGGATTTGTCACTCCGTATGACGGAGAGGTATCTCTGGGCCCACTCAGTAATGCATCATAATAATGAGCTCAATGTGACGAAGGAGTTGGTCACGGGATCATGCGTTACGGAACGAGTAAAGAGACTTGCCGGTAACGAGATTGAATGAGGTATGGGGATACCGATGATCAAATCTCGGGCAAGTAACATACCGATAGACAAAGGGAATTGCATACGGGATTGATTGAATCCTCGACATCGTGGTTCATCGATGAGATCATCGTGGAACATGTGGGAGCCAACATGGGTATCCAGATCCTGCTATTGGTTATTAGCCGGAGAGATGTCTCGGTCATGTCTGCATGGTTCCCGAACCCATAGGGTCTACACACTCAAGGTTCGATGATGCTAGAGTTGTTATGGGAAATAGTATGTGGTTACCGAAGGTTGTTTGGAGTCCCGGATGAGATCCCGGATGTGACGAGGAGTTCCGGAATGGTCCGGAGGTGAAGATCGATATATTGGACGAAGGGTATTGGAGTCCGAAATTATTTCGGGGGTACCGGGTGACGACCAGCGTGTCCGAAAGGGGTTTTGGAGGCCCCGACAAGCGTTGGGGGGCCTTATGGGCCAAGGGGAGGGGGCACATCAGCCCACTAAGGGGCTGAGTGCCCCTCCCACCCCATCTAACGTAACCTAGAGAGGTGGGGGCGACTCCCCTAGGGAAGCCACCCCTTCCGGCTTGGGGGCAAGTTTCCTAGGGGTGGGGGCGCCCAAACCCATCTAGGGTTTCCCCTGTGGCCGCCGCCCTCTCCTAGGGAACCCTAGGGAGCCTCCTCCACCCCCGCCCCCTATATATAGTGAGGGAGAGAGAGGGCCGCGGCACCCTTCCCCTGGCTCAGCCCCTCCCCCTCTCCTACACCTCCTCCTCCTCCGTAGCGCTCGACGAAGCCCTGCCGGAGAACCACGAGCTCCATCACCACCACGCCGTCATGCTGTCGGAGTTCTCCCTCAACTTCTCCTATCCCCTTGCTAGATCAAGAAGGAGGAGACGTCCCCGGGCTGTACGTGTGTTGAACGCGGAGGCGCCGTTGTTCGGCGCTTAGATCAGAATCGACCGCGATCTGAATCGTTGCGTGTACGACTCCACCAACCGCGTTCTTGTAACGCTTCCGCTTAGCGATCTTCAAGGCTATGAAGATGCACTCCCTCTCTCTCGTTGCTAGCATCTCCTAGATTGATCTTGGTGACACGTAGGAATTTTTTTGAATTATTGCTACGTTCCCCAACAATGGCATCATGAGCTAGGTCTATGCGTAGATTCTATGCACGATTAGAACACAAAGCAGTTGTGGGCGATGATTTGTTCAATTTGCTTACCGTTACTAGTCTTATCTTGATCCGGCGGCATTGTGGGTGTTGGAAATATGCCCTAGAGGCAATAATAAAATGGTTATTATTATATTTCTTTGTTCATGATAATTGTCTATTGTTCATGCTATAATTGTGTTATCCGGAAATCGTAATACATGCGTGAATACATAGACCACAACACGTCCCTAGTGAGCCTCTAGTTGACTAACTCATTGATCAAAAGATAGTCATGGTTTCCTGACTATGGACATTGGATGTCATTGATAACGGGATCACATCATTAGGAGAATGATGTGATGGACAAGACCCAATCCTAAGCATAGCTCAAAGATCGTGTAGTTCGTTTGCTATAGCTTTTCCGAATGTCAAGTATCATTTCCTTAGACCATGAGATTGTGCAACTCCCGGATACCGTAGGAGTGCTTTGGGTGTGCCAAACGTCACAACGTAACTGGGTGACTATAAAGGTACACTACGGGTATCTCCGAAAGTGTTTGTTGGGTTAGCACGAATCAAGACTGGGATTTGTCACTCTGTATGACGGAGAGGTATCTCTGGGCCCACTCGGTAATGCATCATCATAACGAGCTCAATGTAACCAAGTGGTTGATCACGGGATCATGCATTACGGTATGAGTAAAGTTACTTACCGGTAACGAGATTGAACGAGGTATTGGGATACCGACGATCGAGTCTCGGGCAAGTAACATACCGATTGACAAAGGGAATTGTATACGGGATTGATTGAATCCTCGACATCGTGGTTCATCCGATGAGATCATCGAGGAGCATGTGGGAGCCAACATGGGTATCCAGATCCCGCTGTTGGTTATTGACCGGAGAGTCGTCTCGGTCATGTCTGCGTGTCTCCCGAACCCGTAGGGTCTACACACTTAAGGTTCGGTGACGCTAGGGTTGTTGAGATATTAGTATACGGTAACCCGAAAGTTGTTCGGAGTCCCGGATGAGATCCCGGACGTCACGAGGAGTTCCGGAATGGTCCAGAGGTGAAGATTTATATATAGGAAGTCAAGTTTCGGCCATCGGGAAAGTTTCAGGGGTAATCGGTATTGTACCGGGACCATCGGAAGGGTCCCGGGGGTCCACCGGGTGGGGCCACCTATCCCGGAGGGCCCCATGGGATGAAGTGGGAGGGGAACCAGCCCCTAGTGGGCTGGTGCGCTCCCATGGGCCTCCCCCTGCGCCTAGGGTTGGAAACCCTAGGGGTGGGGGGCGGCCCACTTGGCTTGGGGGGCACTTGGCCGCCACCCCCTTGGAGATCTCATCTCCTAGGGCCGGTGCCCCCCTAGGGGTCCTATATATAGTGGGGGGGGGAGGGAGGGCAGCCGACCCCTTGCCCCTGGCGCCTCCCTCTCCCTCCCGTGACACTCCTCCCTCTCCCTAAGCTTG
>NC_041388.1:340248512-340284968 GCF_002162155.2 Triticum dicoccoides | reverse complement strand
GAAGTGGGAGGGGAACCAGCCCCTAGTGGGCTGGTGCGCTCCCATGGGCCTCCCCCTGCGCCTAGGGTTGGAAACCCTAGGGGTGGGGGGCGGCCCACTTGGCTTGGGGGGCACTTGGCCGCCACCCCCTTGGAGATCTCATCTCCTAGGGCCGGTGCCCCCCTAGGGGTCCTATATATAGTGGGGGGGGGGAGGGAGGGCAGCCGACCCCTTGCCCCTGGCGCCTCCCTCTCCCTCCCGTGACACTCCTCCCTCTCCCTAAGCTTGGCGAAGCCCTGCCGAGATCACCGTTGCTTCCACCACCACGCCGTCGTGCTGCTGGATCTCCATCAACCTCTCCTTCCCCCTTGCTGGATCAAGTTGGAGGAGACGTCTTCCCAACCGTACGTGTGTTGAACGCGGAGGTGTCGTCCGTTCGGCGCTAGGTCATCGGTGATTTGGATCACGACGAGTACGACTCCATCAACCCCGTTCTCTTGAACGCTTCCGCTCGCGATCTACAAGGGTATGTAGATGCACTCTCCTCTCCCTCATTGCTAGATGACTCCATAGATTGATCTTGGTGATGCGTAGCAAATTTTAAAATTCTGCTACGTTCCCCAATAGTGGCATCATGAGCTAGGTCTATGCGTAGTTTCTATGCACGAGTAGAACACAAAGCAGCTGTGGGCGTCAATATTGTCAATTTTCTTGCCGTTACTAGTCTTATCTTGATTCGGAGGCATCGTGGGATGAAGCGGCCCGGACCGACCTTACACGTACGCTTACGTGAGACTGGTTCCACCAATTGACATGCACTAGTTGCATAAGGTGGCTGGCGGGTGTCTGTCTCTCCCACTTTAGTTGGATCGGATTCGATGAAAAGGGTCCTTATGAAGGGTAAATAGAAATTGGCATATCACGTTGTGGTTTTGGCGTAGGTAAGAAACGTTCTTGCTAGAAACCTATAGCAGCCACGTAAAAACTTGCAACAACAATTAGAGGACGTCTAACTTATTTTTGCAGCATGTGCCGTGTGATGTGATATGGCCAAAAGGATGTGATGAATGATATATGTGATGTATGAGATTGATCATGTTCTTGTAATAGGAATCACGACTTGCATGTCGATGAGTATGACAACCGGCAGGAGCCATAGGAGTTGTCTTAATTTATTTATGACCTGCGTGTCAACATAAACGTCATGTAATTACTTTACTTTATTGCTAAAGCGTTAGCCATAGTAGTAGAAGTAATAGATGACGAGACAACTTCAATAAGACACGATGATGGAGATCATGGTGTCATGCCGGTGAAAGCGATGATCATGGAGCCCCGAAGATGGAGATCAAAAGGAGCAAATGATATTGGCCATATCATGTCACTATTTGATTGCATGTGATGTTTATCATGTTTTGCATCTTATTTGCTTAGAACGATGGTAGCTTAAATAAGATGATCCCTCGTAATAATTTCAAGAAGGTGTTCCCCCTAACTGTGCACCGTTGCGAAGGTTCGTTGTTTCGAAGCACCACGTGATGATCAGGTGTGATAGATTCTAACGTTCGAATACAACGGGTGTAAGCCAGATTTACACACGCAATACACTTAGGTTGACTTGACAAGCCTAGCATGTACAGGCATGGCCTCGGAACACGGAAGACCGAAAGGTCGAGCATGAGTCGTATAGAAGATATGATCAACATGAAGATGTTCACCGATGTTGACTAGTCCGTCTCACGTGATGATCAGACACGGCCTAGTTGACTCGGATCATGTTTCACTTAGATGACTAGAGGGATGTCTATCTGAGTGGGAGTTCATTGAATAATTTGATTAGATGAACTTAATTATCGTGAACTTAGTCTAAAATCTTTACACTATGTCTTGTAGATCAAATGGCCCACGCTAATGTTGCCCTCAACTTCAACGCGTTCCTAGAGAAAACCAAGCTGAAAGATGATGGCAGCAACTATACGAACTGGGTCCAGAACCTGAGGATCATCCTCATAGCTGCCAAGAAAGATTATGTCCTAGAAGCACCGCTAGGTGACGCACCCATCCCAGAGAACCAAGACGTTATGAACGCTTGGCAGTCACGTGCTGATGATTACTCCCTCGTTCAGTGCGGCATGCTTTACAGCTTAGAACCGGGGCTCCAAAAGCGTTTTGAGCGACACGGAGCATATGAGATGTTCGAAGAGCTGAAAATGGTTTTCCAAGCTCATGCCTGGGTCGAGAGATATGAAGTCTCCGACAAGTTCTTCAGTTGTAAGATGGAGGAAAATAGTTCTATCAGTGAGCACATACTCAAAATGTCTGGGCTGCATAACCGCTTGACTCAGCTGGGAGTTAATCTCCCGGATGACGCGGTCATTGACAGAATCCTTCAGTCGCTCCCACCGAGCTACAAGAGCTTTGTGATGAACTTCAATATGCAGGGGATGGAAAAGACCATTCCTGAGGTATATACAATGCTGAAATCAGCGGAGGTGGAAATCAAAAAGGAACATCAAGTGTTGATGGTGAATAAAACCACTAAGTTCAAGAAAGGCAAGGGTAAAAAGAACTTCAAGAAGGACGGCAAGGGAGTTGCCGCGCCCGGTAAGCAAGCTGCCGGGAAGAAGCCAAAGAATGGACCCAAGCCCGAGACTGAGTGCTTTTATTGCAAGGGAAGTGGTCACTGGAAGCGGAACTGCCCCAAATACTTAGCAGACAAGAAGGCCGGCAACACTAAAGGTATATGTGATATACATGTAATTGATGTGTACCTTACCAGTACTCGTAGTAGCTCCTGGGTATTTGATACCGGTGCGGTTGCTCACATTTGTAACTCAAAGCAGGAGTTGCGGAATAAGCAGAGACTGGCGAAGGACGAGGTGACAATGCACGTCGGGAATGGTTCCAAGGTCGATGTGATCGCCGTCGGCACGCTGCCTCTACATTTACCTACGGGATTAGTTTTAAACCTCAACAATTGTTATTTAGTGCCAGCTTTGAGCATGAACATTGTATCAGGATCTCATTTAATTTGAGATGGCTACTCATTTAAATCCGAGAATAATGGTTGTTCTATTTATATGAGAGATATGCTTTATGGTCATGCTCCGCTGGTGAATGGTTTATTCTTAATGAATCTCGAGCGTAATGTTACACATATTCATAGTGTGAATACCAAAAGATGTAAGGTTGATAATGATAGTCCCACATACTTGTGGCACTGCCGCCTTGGTCACATAGGTGTCAAACGCATGAAGAAGCTCCATGCAGATGGACTTTTGGAGTCTCTTGATTACAAATCATTTGACACGTGCGAACCATGCCTCATCGGTAAAATGACCAAGACTCCATTCTCAGGAACAATGGAGCGAGCAACCAACTTATTGGAAATCATACATACTGATGTGTGCGGTCCAATGAGTGTTGAGGCTCGCGGTAGCTATCGTTATGTTCTCACCCTCACTGATGACTTGAGTAGATATGGGTATGTCTACTTAATGAAACACAAGTCTGAGACTGTCCGGACCCTGATTCCAAGTCACATCGATCTAGCCGGTAACACCTCATATCACTTTGCGGCCTCACGCACGGTATCCCACGGGTGTCGCCTTACCATGGCCCGGGACCGTTTGCGCCTTTTGGCTCACGTATATGATAGTGTCGCTAGCATCCATATGACAGAGAACCCGGGCCGACATGGCTAGTCATGAACCCAAAGCGGCACAGACCTATGGAGACAGGCATACATGAATCACATCGAGCATGTCGGTCATCAACGATTGATTCCGGGCTGTAGCACTGGGCTAACAGGACTCCGGGGAACCCGGGCTGTAGCAGGCTAGGCAGGACTCCGGAAGTCACAGCGTGACATTTCCCCGAAGGGACAGACATAGGAACGAAGTGAAACACATGCCGGCCAGTCAAGTGTCCTGAACAGCAGTGCTAGGCTAGCAGGACTCCGGTGAACCGGGCTGTAGCGGACTACTATGGCTCGAGGAACACTAGACTACATTTCCCCATAAGAAAGGCTGCCAAGGATAAACAACTAGATTGTCGGATCCCACTCATACCAAGCATTTCAATCATACACACAATATGCCCGATATGAGTACATACAACATGGCATCACAACAAAACTCTACAACTCAAGTACTTTATTTAAAGGCTCCAGGGAGCCATACATAACATGTTCATACAGATAGGGTCACATGACCCGACACTCAAGTCATTCAAACATACAAGCACATGCGGAAGCAACTAGTCTGAGTACAGACTCTAGAAAAAAAGAGGACTTCTCGAAGCCTGTCTATCTACATAGGGCCCTCCATGGCCAGGATCACCACCTGGGTGGCTAGTCACTCGTCGACGTCAAGGTCTACAAAAAGCCCATCGGAGGGGGCAGTGTTGTCGTCTGAAAACAATAAATAAGCAAACATGAGTACAAGGTACTCAGCAAGTCTTACATCATAACCTAATATACATGCTCATTCTCAAGAAGGTGGTGGGGTTATTGCAGCAAGCCAGCTTTGACTCTTGGCTAAGCTATCCTATGGAACTTCACCAGTAAAATAGTTTTCGCACACGAGTCCACTACTCACCAACACAATATTCCACCGTGGATCCTCCCTCGTCATCCTACGAGAGGGCCATCCTCGATACTCACACTTATCTTGAGTCTTTTAGTAGTACCCATTAACTTGTCTATGAACTGTATAGGCAACCAAGTAGTCCTTTACCGCGGACGCGGCTATTCGAATAGTTTTATACCCTGCAGGGGTGTACTTCGTCATACACGCTTTCACCACTTACCGCCGTTTACACGACATGTACTCGGCAACCTTCAAGCGGAAGCCCAGCGAGGGTGTCGGCCACGGCCTACCTAAACACTTAAGTCTCTAGTCCAGGTTTATCGCCTATCCAGGCTCCATCCGCAGGGAGTCCGGCCGAGGTTTCCACATACAGCCCGAATGATGTGAACAGGGTTCCCGAGCTACCAAACGGGTGACTCGGTACACCGTGCCACAGTGTATCTACCGCAACATAGCCCACCCCTAGGGTCAGCGCTACGCACGGCTGCCAACACATAACCTACAAACACCATAAACTATTTGCAACTCCTGGACAGAGTACTAGGGTGGTTAAGAAGCCGAGAGGGTCAATTAAGGATTCCAATGCATGGTAGTAGCTGAATCTTAAATCACACATACATATCTCAGTTCTTAGGGACGACCTCAATGAAACAACCCACCATGTACTCCTACATGGCCTCTCATCGATACCTTTACCAAAACATGTTCAACACATCCCTCACATTACCGACATAAGCATTTCACTCTAGCCCATCACCCATATGAACCAGACCTGACACAACTCTAAGCATAGCAGGCATAGCAACGTAGGAATCACATACATGGCTCAATCAACTCCTACACATGCTAGTGGGTTTCATCTAGTTACTGTGGCAATGACAGGTCATGCAGAGGATAAGGGTTCAACTACCGTAGCACACAGCAGATTGAAACATGTTGTCTTAATGCAGTAAACAAGAGCAGAAGCGAGAACATGGGTTGTATCGAAATGATCAATGGTTGCTTGCCTGATGGAGTGGTAGTGGGATACTGCCCTTCAGTTGGATACTCATGAATATCCTCGGAGGCAGAACCTACCACGAAGAACACATCAGAACACAATCAACACATGACGATATGCAACAATATGATGCATGCTATGACATGGCAATATGAATGTGTCTTGGCCTAATGCAAGCTATAACAGAAAGGAATGAACTCATTTGAATCAAAGATTCAAATATTAGCTCATTAAACATGGCCTTAATAGTGCATTCCCTTATTCTGCTTCAACAGCAAGGTAAACTTGTTTTGTCATGCATGAAACCATTACATATGGATAGATTGAATTTTTCTGATCATTTTTCACATATAAATCTTTGCATTTGGAGCTATGGTTGATTTTCTATGATTTTTAGAAGTTTTAACTATTTTCTGGAATTTCCTGAATAAAAATAAATCCAGAAAATGCATTACTACGTCAGCATTGTGTCATGCTGACCTCAGCAGGTCAAAGGCGCCAGCCCAGGTCAAACCTGACTGGTGGGCCCCTACTATCAGCCTCTCAGCTAATTAACAGGATTAGATTAACACTAATTAGCTGTCAGTGGGGCCTGGGCCCACATGTGAGTGACTGATTTAATTAAAATTAATTAAAACTAATCCTAAATTAGTTAGCAGACCGGCCCCACCTGTCATAGACTCAGGAGGGTCTACCTGGGCCCACCCAGGAGTCAAACTGGGTCAAACTCGCCGGCGACTCGACGCCGGCGAGGCCCGAGACGGTGGCGCAGCTCGGAAAACGCCCAGAGGGCACGGGCGAGGCCGTTCTTGGGCTCGTTGGAGAGCTCTTGCAGTCGCGCATCTAGTGGTGGTGGAGGCCGGGCCTACGGTGGCCGGAGACGACGACGACGAGCTCCAAGGCGGCCGCCGGAGTTTGGCCATGTGCGGGGAGTGGGCTGCGGCGTGCAAACACGGAAACTGAAGCGCTAGCGAGGCACTACGCGATGCGGCAAGCATGTTGCATAGCACGGGAGGACCAAATGGTCGCCGGAGCGACGCCGGCGACGAGCTCAAGCGGAGACGAGCTTCGGCCATGGTGGAACTATGGCCTAGAGGGTGCAAACGCGTGGGAAAGAAGAGGGGAAAAGCGGCAGAGCTCATAGGGAGGTCGATGAGCAGCTCAGTGGGATCGGGGGCGACCGGAGCGAGGCGAATCGATGAACGGCGTCCGGCGGGTACCGAGGTTGAAGACGATCCGATGGCGGCGATGCAGGGCCTCCGGCGATGCGTGGCTCGGTGGGGAGGGCGAGGGCGTCGCGGCGGAGCTTCTGGACAGGTCAGAGAGGTGAGGGGGTGACGGAGAGCGCGACTACGGCGGTGAGACGGCGACAAGCTCGTCGGCCATGGTGCAGGAGAGGGTGAGGGAGACGAGGCGAGAGTGAGCGAGGATGAGAGGGGGACGTGGGGGTCGCGTGGCACCCCTAGGCGTCTCCAGGCGTCGGCGGAAGCAGGAGGTGGCCGGCGTGTGGCCGCGGGCGCCGGCCACGCACTCCGCGTCCTTCTGGCGCGAGGAGGACGACGACTGGCAGAGCCAGTAGGCTGGGCCGAGCCAGGTGGCTGGGCCAGCACAGGTAAGGCCCGGGTGGGCTTCCCTCTCTCTCTCTCTCTTTATTTGTTTCTGTTTTTCTAATTAACTGCAACTGTCGGGCTTTAAATAAAATACTAAAACGTTTCCAAAAATCCTGAAAATAATTTTGGGCTCTGTTTAGATTATTTCCAACAGCAAACATTTATTTCCAGGATTATTTGAGCATTTAAATTATTTCATAGCATTTAAATGCCCAAATTCAAATACTTATGATTTAATTCAATGACCTTCTATTGACCTAGAAAATTCTGCACCAATTTTGCCAGAAGTTTTAACCCAAGACAAGGAGGGTGAACTTTTTAGAAGGGCATTTTAGGTTCATTGAAAATAATTTTAGTAAACCCTAGTTGTTTCCAGGGGGGTGTTGGGGGTTTCTGCTTTCCCCATTTCAAATTTAAGAGAAATTTAAACATGATGCACACTCTAATGCTTGAACTAGCTAGGGTGTGACAACTCACCCCCACTCAAAAGAATCTCGTCCCGAGATTTAGGATCCTCCGGGAAGAAGGTGGGGTACTCAAGTCGAAGACGATCCTCCCTTTCCCAAGTGGCTTCTTTCTCGGAATGGTGTGACCATTGAACCTTGAGAAACTTGATATTCTGACGTCGAGTGGTACGCTCGGCCTGATCAAGGATACAAACGGGATATTCCTGATAGGAGAGGTTATCTTGTAGATCAAGCGTTTCGTGGTCCACTCCACGGATAGGATCCGCGAAGCAACGCCTGAGTTGTGAAACGTGGAAGACATTGTGAACTCTGGAAAGATGCGGAGGTAGTTCCAATCGGTACGCAACTTCTCCTCGTTTGGCAAGAATGCGAAAGGGTCCAATGTAACAAGGGGCCAATTTGCCTTTGATACTGAAATGATGGGTTCCCTTTAATGGAGTAACCCGAAGGTAAGCCTTCTCGTCGACTTCATAAGTCATAGGCTTATGTTTACGATCATATTGACTCTTTTGACGAGATTGGGCTGTTTTCAATTTCTCACGAATAACGCGAACCTGCTCTTCTGCTTCCTGAATCATATCCGGGCCAAAGAGTTGTCTTTCCCCGGTTTCTGACCAGTTAAGAGGCGTTCGACATTTTCGTCCATAGAGAACTTCGAAAGGAGCCTTGCCCAAGCTGGCTTGATAACTATTGTTATAAGCAAACTCCGCGAATGGAAGGCATTTCTCCCAACTCATTCCAAACGAGATGACAGAAGCTCGGAGCATATCTTCCAGAATTTGATTGACTCGCTCTACTTGACCACTTGATTGAGGATGGAAGGCAGTACTAAAAGAGAGACGAGTTCCCATAGCATTTTGGAAACTTTCCCAAAATCGAGAGGTGAAGAGACTCCCACGGTCTGAGTTAATTTCCAATGGAACACCATGAAGAGACACTATCCGGGAGATGTATAAATCAGCTAGCTGGCTAGCGGTGATACTCTCATGAACAGGTAGAAAGTGGGCTACTTTGGAAAGACGGTCGATCACGATGAAGATGGCATTATTCCCTCTCTTGGTCCTGGGAAACCCAGTGATGAAATCCATACTGATTTTATCCCATTTCCACTCAGGAATAGCCAAAGGTTGAAGGGTGCCAGCAGGCCGTTGATGCTCTGCTTTAACACGACGACAAACGTCGCAATTAGCAATGTATTGAGTGATTTCTCTCTTCATCCTAGTCCACCAAAA
Source organism: Triticum dicoccoides (assembly GCF_002162155.2). NCBI lineage: Eukaryota > Viridiplantae > Streptophyta > Magnoliopsida > Poales > Poaceae > Triticum > Triticum dicoccoides. The sequence continues at coordinate 340,276,091 of NC_041388.1, read as the reverse complement.
CCTCTGGCGTAGGTCTTGATACATTTTAGTACTACCGGGATGAATGGTGAGAGGGATTCATGAGCTTCCTTAAGGATCAACTGGTGCAGATGTTGTTTCTTGGGAACCACCAAATGGTTCTCGAAGAAGACAACACCTCGCTCATCCATGGAGAAACATTTAGCAACTCCGCTAGCGATGTTTTCCTTAATCCGGGATATGCCCTTATCATACCGCTGGGCGGTTATGATTTGATCCATAAGGGTAGGTTTCGCCACCAGGGTGGATAGGAATCCTTGAGGAACAATGTGAAGATTTAGCTTATGAAATTCCTCATGGAGAAATGGTTGACTTTGTTGTAACATCAGGTTGTTACAATAGGACTTACGGCTTAGCGCATCAGCCATGACATTGGCTTTGCCCGGGGTGTAAGTTATTCCTAAGTCGTAATCCGAGATCAACTCAACCCAACGTCTTTGCCTGAGATTCAAATCTGGTTGGGTGAAGATATATTTCAAACTTTGGTGATCGGTGAAGATCTCGCAACGATTACCGAGAAGGTAATGTCGCCAAGTTTTAAGTGCATGGACTACAGCTGCAAGCTCTAGATCATGTGTGGGATAATTTTCCTCATGTGGGTGTAATTGCCGTGAAGCATAGGCAATTACCTGACAATCTTGCATGAGTATGCAACCTAGTCCTTGTCGCGAGGGATCGCAATAGATAATAAAGTCCTTGGAGAAATCTGGTGGTACTAGTACGGGAGCAGATGTCAGGCGTCTTTTCAGTTCCTGAAAACTGAACTCGCACTGTGGAGTCCACTCGAACTTTTTATCTTTCTTGAGGAGTTCAGTTAGAGGTTTAGCAACCTTGGAGAAATTCTCGACGAAGCGGCGGCAATAGCTCGCTAAGCCAAGGAAACTCCGAACTTGCTTGACCGTCTCAGGTGGAGTCCAATCAAGGACGGCTTGAACTCGCTCGGGATTGACAGCAATACCCTTGCCAGAGATTACATGGCCTAGATAGGTCACTTCTGGCAACCAAAATTCACACTTGGAGAATTTGGCATAAAGGCGATGCTCTCGAAGTTTCATCAATACCAGCCTTAGATGTTCGGCATATTCCTCTTCATTCTTGGAGTAGATGAGTATGTCATCGAGGTATACCACGACGAATTTATCCAAGTACTCCATGAAAACCGAGTTCATTAACTGAGAGAAGGTAGCTGGGGCATTGGTTAAACCGAAGGACATGATGGTGTACTCGTATTGGCCATAACGAGTAACAAAGGCCGTTTTGGGAATGTCCCCGTTTCTGATTTTGATTTGATGGTAGCCCAACCTCAAATCCATCTTGGAAAAGACTGAGGATCCAGCAGGCTGATCATACAGATCGTTAATCCTAGGAAGCGGGTATTTGTTCTTGATGGTGACCAGGTTGACAGGGCGGTAGTCCACAACCATTCAATCCGTTCCATCCTTCTTCTTGACAAAGAGGACGGGGCAAGCCCAAGGAGAGGAACTAGGACGGATGAAACCCTTTTTCAAGGACTCATCGAGTTGGTTCTTAAGCTCGGCTAGTTCTAAGGGTGCCATCTTGTAGGGTCTTCTAGAAATTGGCACGGTTCCTGGAACAAGGTCTATCACAAACTCGACATCCCTGTCAGGTGGAACACCTGGCAGTTCTTCTGTAAAGACATCCGGAAAGTCTCGGACTATCGGAACATCCTCAAGGTCTGGAAGGGGGTTGGCATTTAGGGAGTAAAGCTGGCGCTTGGCCACTCGAGTTAAGACATTGACTGTCTTGCCCGATGGGTGAGTAAGCTGAACAGTTCTAGTGGCACAATCAATCTTAGCGTAATGAGCTGACATCCAGTCCATACCCAAGATGATGTTTATGTCCGTGGGCTTGAGAGCTATCAAGGATGCAAGGAAGACAAGTCTATCGACAAGAATTTCGTTCCCATGACTTACTCTAGAAGTTTGCCATTTGGAACCCGGAGTTTGAATTACCATGGAAGTGGGCATGTCACAGAATGTCGTGTTATGCAATCGAGCATAGCTCTCGGATATGAATGAATGGGATGCTCCAGTATCGAAAAGAACAGATGCCGGATGACAGTTAACAAGGAGCGTACCAAGGACGACGTTGGGATCCTCATGAGCCTCCTCGGCTGAAACATAGTTGACATGGCCACGGGCAGTGGTGACCGGCTTGGCGTAGAATGTCTTTCCCGCGGGCTTACCACGGCCAATGGACTTTCCAGTCTGAATGGGGTTGTTGTTTTGGGGACACTCTCGGCTATAGTGACCCGGTTCTCCACACTTAAAGCATGTCATCACATTGGGGCGTGGAGCAGCATTAGTAGCGGGGCCACCATAGGGCTTGGGCGGTGCAAATTGCTGGTTGGGACAAGGCGCCTCAAAGGATGGCCTCGGGATGAACCTGGGTGGCAGTGCCGTGCTTGGGATCCACACCCGGCGCTTCTGAGCTCCGGAGCCGGATGAAGAGCCAAAGTCACGGGAGTGCTTGCGTGAAGCGTCATAATCAGTCTGGCCTGTCTCAGCACTGATGGCTTTATTAACCAACTTCTGAAAGGAGGTGCACTCGTGCAGACGAAGATCATGGCGAAGCTCAGGGCTAAGTCCCTTGCGGAACCTTGCTTGCTTCTTAGCGTCAGTAGATACCTCTTCAGGAGCATAGCGTGCCAGATTTCCAAATTCACGACTATAAGCATCCACAGCCAGTCTTACTTGGGTGAAGTTGCAGAACTCCTCCCTCTTGCGATCCATGAGACCTTCCGAAATGTGATGCTCATGGAAAGCCTCACTGAATTCAACCCAAGTAGTGATTTGGCCGACCGGGCGCATAGCTTCGAAGTTTTCCCACCAAAGGCTAGCAGGGCCTTCGAGGTGATAGGCAGCATAGGTAACCTTGTCGGCTTTGGCTATGTTGGCAGAACGTAGCTTGTGGGTAATGCTGCGAAGCCAGTCATCCGCGTTGAGGGGTTCGACGGAATGGTTAAACTTTGGTGGGTACAGCTTGATAAAGTCATTGATCGACACCAAGTCATTTCGCGGGTGGCGTGCAGTGTTCTGCTCAATCCGCTCTAGCAGGCGGTTAGTCTCACGCTTGTTTCTTTCCGCCTCCAGCATTACTTCGGCCAGAGAAGGCAGGTGAGGCAGATTTTCACCCCTAGCTGCACTGGCTTCCCCCTGCTCCGAGGCAGCAGGGTTGCTGCAGGTGTTGACCATCCTAGGAGAAAACAAGACAATGGTTTAGATAAGGATGGCTCAAACTTAGCAAGGAAGTGCAGAATGTAATGGATAACACGGAATGCAGAGATGTTCATGAAGGAAATATGCCCTAGAGGCAATAATAAAGTTATTATTTATTTCCTTATTTCATGATAAATGTTTATTATTCATGCTAGAATTGTATTAATCGGAAACATAATACATGTGTGAATACATAGACAAACAGAGTGTCACTAGTATGCCTCTACTTGACTAGCTCGTTAATCAAAGATGGTTATGTTTCCTGACCATGAACAAAGTGTTGTTATTTGATTAACGAGGTCACATCATTAGTTGAATGATCTGATTGACATGACCCATTCCATTAGCTTAGCACCCGATCGTTTAGTATGTTGCTATTGCTTTCTTCATGACTTATACATGTTCCTATAACTATGAGATTATGCAACTCCCGTTTACCGGAGGAACACTTTGGGTACTACCAAACGTCACAACGTAACTGGGTGATTATAAAGGAGTACTACAGGTGTCTCCAAAGGTACATGTTGGGTTGGCGTATTTCGAGATTAGGTTTTGTCACTTCGATTGTCGGAGAGGTATCTCTGGGCCCTCTCGGTAATGCACATCACATAAGCCTTGCAAGCATTGCAACTAATGAGTTAGTTGCGGGATGATGTATTACAGAACGAGTAAAGAGACTTGCCGGTAACGAGATTGAACTAGGTATTGGATACCGACGATCGAATCTCGGGCAAGTAACATACCGGTGACAAAGGGAACAACGTATGTTGTTATGCGGTCTGACCAATAAAGATCTTCGTAGAATATGTAGGAGCCAATATGGGCATCCAGGTCCCGCTATTGGTTATTGACCGGAGACATGTCTCGGTCATGTCTACATTGTTCTCGAACCCGTAGGGTCCGCATGCTTAAGGTTACGATGACAGTTATATTATGAGTTTATGCATTTTGATGTACCGAAGGTTGTTCGGAGTCCCGGATATGATCACGGACATGACGAGGAGTCTCGAAATGGTCGAGACATAAAGATTGATATATTGGAAGCCTATGTTTGGATATCGGAAGTGTTCCGGGTGAAATCGGGATTTTACCGGAATACCGGGAAGGTTACCAGAACCCCCCGGGAGCTAAATGGGCCATGATGGGCCTTAGTGGAAAAGAGAAGAGGCAGCCCTACATGGGCTGCGCGCCTCCCCCTTCCCCTAGTCCTATTAGGACTAGGAGAGGTGGCCGGCCCCCTCTCTCTCTTTTCCCCCTCCGCGAATCCTATTCCAACTAGGATTGGGGGGGGGGAATCCTACTCCCAGAGGGAGTAGAACTCTCCTGGTGCACCCCTTGTGGCCGGCCAGCCTCCCCCCTTTGGTCCTTTATATACTGAGGTAGAGGCACCCTAGAACAGACAAGTTGATCCACGTGATCTATTCCTTAGCCGTGTGCGGTGCCCCAGCCACCATATTCCTCGATAATACTGTAGCAGAGTTTAGGCGAAGCCCTGCTGCTGTAGTACATCAAGATCGTCACCACGCCGTCGTGCTGACGGAACTCTTCCCCGACACTTTGCTGGATCGGAGTCCGGGGATCGTCATCGAGCTGAACGTGTGCTCGAACTCAGAGGTGCCGTAGTTTCGGTGCTTGATCGGTTGGATCGTGAAGACGTACGACTACTTCCTCTAGTTGCGTCAACGCTTCCGCAGTCGGTCTGCGTGGGTACGTAGACAACACTCTCCCATCTCGTTGCTATGCATCACATGATCTTGCGTGAGCGTAGGAATTTTTTTGAAATTACTATGAAACCCAACAGTTCATCCGTATGTCATGGTAATATAAAACTGCCATATATATACCAACGGTCATACACATCATACATAGTTTAGTACAAGCCCAGGCTACAGTACAACTATGATGAAAGACATTACATCTCATCGGAGGCATTCCAAGCTCCTATACATTATTTTTCTACACCTCCGGAATTGACTACACACTAAGTCGTATTCCACAAGTCACGCAGGACAGTGGAGATACAACTACTACAATACTAGTGGTACTACTACTAACTCAGACAGCTCCGTAGTAGTCCTCATAGAAGTCACCTCCATAGCCTGGAAGTTCAACGTGACCATCCGGGAACAGATGGTCCTGAGGAGCCTGTGGACCATAGGGGCTAGGATGAGGTCTTGGACCAACAAACGGTGGCCTGCGGGGACCACGGGGTGGGGTGATGCCTCCCACATCACACTAATCCACCATGTCTGGCAGAGCTGATCTCACAGGATACAGATCCCTTGTATCCATACATCCAGCTTGCACCGCAGGTGCAAACCGAGTCAATGTGGCCCAATGATCAGCACGGGTATTGAAAAGCTCCAGCCTCAAGGCCCGATTCTCTCGGTCCTTATCTTCGAGCATCTCGACAGTGGTATGAGTTAATGAGTCCTCCTGAGTGGAGTCAGCATAGATAGCCTAAAGATACCCTTGCGCTCCCGGAAGTGAAGCTGGCATGTAACGGAAGTTGGTGTTCCGAAGCAGGCCAGTCCGGACTCGCAAGATGGTCATCATGGAATAGGCAGCATCCTGCACAGCCATCTCAACAGTAATCCCGAGTCCATAGGAACAGTGAAGGGGCTCGGTAGATCCAGGATAAGAAGGAAATATCCTGACGGTGCAGAGATATTGGCTTTGATTAAAGTCGCAGAACTGCTCTTCGACGATGTATTCGGGATACCAACGGTAGCCCGTCTCGATCATTACCCGGACTAACATAGCAGTATGACCAGGCACGTCAAGGCACCGGGTCAGGCGAACCACTTGGTTTTGAACACGGTTGGCCATCTGAAAGCACAACCACAATGCAAAGACATCAGAATTTCTAGGGAAAATTGGACAGCATAACAGCTGTAAATGCTCAGAAAAAGATTTGAGACATCCACAACAGTTCGCAATACCACTCAACAACATCATATCAAGATTATGATCCAATTAGCAACATACTAAAATATTAGAAACCGAACTGGGGCTTGTAGCATCAATCCTATAAGCTACTACGGATTAGTAACATGTGAACCTGATAGAAGGAGAGAGCCTAGTCCTTAACCCACGTTGAATGAGAAGAGAATGACTCAGATCAGAGGCATAGGGTAAAGGAGTAAAAGAGCCTTACGTTCCCTCCCACAATCAATTCCCCTACATATAACTAAAGCATTTCTAGACTCGACATCGACCAGTTTGGCTCAACGAACCTACAGGCAGTCCAGCTCTGATACCAACACTGTCCGGACCCTGATTCCAAGTCACATCGATCTAGCCGGTAACACCTCATATCACTTTGCGGCCTCACGCACGGTATCCCACGGGTGTCGCCTTACCATGGCCCGGGACCGTTTGCGCCTTTTGGCTCACGTATATGATAGTGTCGCTAGCATCCATATGACAGAGAACCCGGACCGACATGGCTAGTCATGAACCCAAAGCGGCACAGACCTATGGAGACAGGCATACATGAATCACATCAAGCATGTCGGTCATCAACGATTGATTCCAGGCTGTAGCACTGGGCTAACAGGACTCCGGGGAACCCGGGCTGTAGCAGGCTAGGCAGGACTCCGGAAGTCACAGCGTGACATTTCCCCGAAGGGACAGACATAGGAACGAAGTGAAACACATGCCGGCCAGTCAAGTGTCCTGAACAGCAGTGCTAGGCTAGCAGGACTCCGGTGAACCGGGCTGTAGCGGACTACTATGGCTCGAGGAACACTAGACTACATTTCCCCATAAGAAAGGCTGCCAAGGATAAACAACTAGATTGTCGGATCCCACTCATACCAAGCATTTCAATCATACACACAATATGCCCGATATGAGTACATACAACATGGCATCACAACAAAACTCTACAACTCAAGTACTTTATTTAAAGGCTCCAGGGAGCCATACATAACATGTTCATACAGATAGGGTCACATGACCCGACACTCAAGTCATTCAAACATACAAGCATGCGGAAGCAACTAGTCTGAGTACAGACTCTAGAAAAAAAGAAGTCTTCTCGAAGCCTGTCTATCTACATAGGGCCCTCCATGGCCAGGATCACCACCTGGGTGGCTAGTCACTCGTCGATGTTAAGGTCTACATAAAACCCATCGGAGGGGGCAGTGTTGTCGTCTAAAAACAATAAATAAGCAAACATGAGTACAAGGTACTCAGCAAGTCTTACATCAGAACCTAATATACATGCTCATTCTCGAGAAGGTGGTGGGGTTATTGCAGCAAGCCAGCTTCGACTCTTGGCTAAGCTATCCTATGGAACTTCACCAGTAAAATAGTTTTCGCACACGAGTCCACTACTCACCAACACAATACTCCACCGTGGATCCTCCCTCGTCATCCTACGAGAGGGCCATCCTCGGTACTCACACTTATCTTGAGTCTTTTAGTAGTACCCATTAACTTGTCTATGAACTGTATAGGCAACCAAGTAGTCCTTTACCGCGGACGCGGCTATTCGAATAGTTTTATACCCTGCAGGGGTGTACTTCGTCATACACGCTTTCACCACTTACCGCCGTTTACACGACATGTACTCGGCAACCTTCAAGCGGAAGCCCAGCGAGGGTGTCGGCCACGGCCTACCTAAACACTTAAGTCTCTAGTCCAGGTTTATCGCCTATCCAGGTTCCATCCGCAGGGAGTCCGGCCGAGGTTTCCACATACGGCCCCGAACGATGTGAACAGGGTTCCCGAGACACCAAACGGGTGACTCGGTACACCGTGCCACGGTGTATCTACCGCAACATAGCCCACCCCTAGGGTCAGCGCTACGCACGACCGCCAACTCATAACCTACAAACACCATAAACTATTTGCAACTCCTGGACAGAGTACTAGGGTGGCTAAGAAGCCGAGAGGGTCAATTAAGGATCCCAATGCATGGTAGTAGCTGAATCTTAAATCACACATACAGATCTCAGTTCTTAGGGACGGCCTCAATGAAACAACCCACCATGTACTCCTACATGGCCTCTCATCGATACCTTTACCAAAACATGTTCAACACATCCCTCACATTACCGACATAAGCATTTCACTCTAGCCCATCACCCATATGAACCAGACCTGACACAACTCTAAGCATAGCAGGCATAGCAACGTAGGAATCACATACATGGCTCAATCAACTCCTACACATGCTAGTGGGTTTCATCTAGTTACTGTGGCAATGACAGGTCATGCAGAGGATAAGGGTTCAACTACCGTAGCACACAACAGATTGAAACATGTTGTCTTAATGCAGTAAACAAGAGCAGAAGCGAGAACATGGGTTGTATCGGAATGATCAATGGTTGCTTGCCTGATGGAGTGGTAGTGGGATACTGCCCTTCAGTTGGATACTCGTGAATATCCTCGGAGGCAGAACCTACCACGAAGAACACATCAGAACACAATCAACACATGACGATATGCAACAATATGATGCATGCTATGACATGGCAATATGAATGTGTCTTGGCCTAATGCAAGCTATAACAGAAAGGAATGAACTCATTTGAATCAAAGATTCAAATATTAGCTCATTAAACATGGCCTTAATAGTGCATTCCCTTATTCTGCTTCAACAGCAAGGTAAACTTGTTTTGTCATGCATGAAACCATTACATATGGATAGATTGAATTTTTTTGATCATTTTTCATATATAAATCTTTGCATTTGGAGCTATGGTTGATTTTCTATGATTTTTAGAAGTTTTAACTATTTTCTGGAATTTCCTGAATAAAAATAAATCCAGAAAATGCATTACTACGTCAGCATTGTGTCATGCTGACCTCAGCAGGTCAAAGGCGCCAGCCCAGGTCAAACCTGACTGGTGGGCCCCTACTATCAGCCTCTCAGCTAATTAACAGGATTAGATTAACACTAATTAGCTGTCAGTGGGGCCTGGACCCACATGTCAGTGACTGATTTAATTAAAATTAATTAAAACTAATCCTAAATTAGTTAGCAGACCGGCCCCACCTGTCATAGACTCAGGGGGGTCTACCGGGGCCCACCCAGGAGTCAAACTGGGTCAAACTCGCCGGCGAGGCCCGAGATGGTGGCGCAGCTCGGAAAACGCCCACAGGGCACGGGCGAGGCCGTTCTTGGGCTCGTTGGAGAGCTCTTGCAGTCGCGCATCTAGTGGTGGTGGAGGCCGGGCCTACGGTGGCCGGAGACGACGACGGCGAGCTCCAAGGCGGCGGCCGGAGTTCGGCCATGTGCGGGGAGTGGGCTGCGGCGTGCAAACACGGAAAATGAAGTGCTAGCGAGGCACTACGCGATGCGGCAAGCACGTTGCATAGCACGGGAGGACCAAATGGTCGCCGGAGCGACGCCGGCGACGAGCTCGAGCGGAGACGAGCTTCGGCCATGGTGGAACTATGGCCTAGAGGGTGCAAACGCGTGGGAAAGAAGAGAGGAAAAGCGGCGGAGCTCACAGGGAGGTCGATGAGCAGCTCGGTGGGCTCGGGGGCGACCGGAGCGAGGCGAATTGATGAACGGCGTCCGATGGGTACCGAGGTTGAAGACAATCCGATGGCGGCGATGCAGGGCCTCCGGCGATGCGTGGCTCGGTGGGGAGGGCGAGGGCGTCGCGGCGGAGCTTCTGGACAGGTCAGAGAGGCGAGGGGGTGACGAAGAGTGCGACTACGGCGGTGAGACGGCGACAAGCTCGTCGGCCATGGTGCGGGAGAGGGTGAGGGAGACGAGGGGAGAGTGAGCGAGGATGAGAGGGGGACGTGGGGGTCGCGTGGCACCCCTAGGCGTCTCCAGGCGTCGGCGGAAGCAGGAGGTGGCCGGCGTGTGGCCGCGGGCGCCGGCCACGCGCTCCGCGTCCTTCTGGCGCGAGGAGGACGACGACTGGCAGAGCCAGTAGGCTGGGCCGAGCCAGGTGGCTGGGCCAGCACAGGTAAGGCACGGGTGGGCTTCCCTCTCTCTCTCTCTCTTTTTATTTGTTTCTTTTTTCTAATTAACTGCAACTATTGGGCTTTAAATAAAATACTAAAACGTTTCCAAAAATCCTGAAAATAATTGTGGGCTCTGTTTAGATTATTTCCAACAGCAAACATTTATTTCCAAGATTATTTGAGCATTTAAATTATTTCATAGCATTTAAATGCCCAAATTCAAATACTTATGATTTAATTCAATGACCTTCTGTTGACCTAGAAAATTGTGCACCAATTTTGCCAAAGGTTTTAACCCAAGACAAGGAGGGTGAACTTTTTAGAAGGGCATTTCGGGTTCATTCAAAATAATTTTAGTAAACCCTAGTTGTTTCCAGGGGGGTGTTGGGGGTTTCTGCTTTCCCCATTTCAAATTTAAGAGAAATTTAAACATGATGCACACTCTAATGCTTGAACTAGCTAGGGTGTGACAGAGACCTTTTAAAAGTTCAAGGAATTTCAGAGTGAGGTTGAAAATCAACGTGACAGAAAAATCAAGTTCTTGCGATCAGATCGCGGGGGAGAATACTTGAGTCACAAATTTGGCACACACTTAAGGAAATGTGGAATAGTTTCACAACTCACGCCGCCTGGAACACCTCAGCGTAATGGTGTGTCCGAACGTCGTAATCACACTCTATTGGATATGGTGCGATCTATGATGTCTCTTATCGATTTACCGCTGTCATTTTGGGGCTATGCTTTAGAGACTACCGCATTCACTTTAAATAGGGCTCTGTCGAAATCCGTTGAGACGACACCATATGAATTATGGTTTGGGAAGAAACCTAAGCTGTCATTTCTAAAAGTTTGGGGATGCGATGCTTATGTCAAGAAACTTCAACCTGAAAAGCTCGAACCCAAATCGGAAAAATGCGTCTTCATAGGATACCCTAAAGAAACTATTGGGTATACCTTCTACCTCAGATCCGAAGGCAAGATCTTTGTTGCCAAGAATGGATCCTTTCTAGAGAAAGAGTTTCTCTCGAAAGAAATAAGTGGGAGGAAAGTAGAACTTGATGAAGTACTACCTCTTGAACCGGAGAGTGGCACAACTCAGGAAAATCTTCTTGAGGTGCCTGCACCGACTAGAGAGGAAGTTAATGATGATGATCATGAAACTTCAGATCAAATTGCTACTGAACTTCGTAGGTCCACAAGGACATGTTTCGCACCAGAGTGGTATGACAACCCTGTCTTGGAAATCATGTTGTTAGACAACGGTGAACCTTCGAACTATGAAGAAGCGATGGCGGGCCCGGATTCCGACAAATGGCTGGAAGCCATGAAATCCGAGATAGGATCCATGTATGAAAATGAAGTATGGACTTTGACTGACTTGCCCGATGATCGGTGAGCCATAGAAAATAAATGGATCTTTAAGAAGAAGACAGACGCGGATGGTAATGTAACCATCTATAAAGCTCGACTTGTCGCTAAGGGTTATCGACAAGTTCAAGGGGTTGACTACGATGAGACTTTCTCACCCGTAGTGAAGCTGAAGTCCATCCGAATCATGTTAGCAATTGCCGCATTCTGTGATTATGAGATATGGCAAATGGACGTCAAAACGATATTCCTTAATGGTTTCCTTAAGGAAGAATTGTATATGATGCAGCCGGAAGGTTTTGTCGATCCTAAGAATGCTGACAAGGTGTGCAAGCTCCAATTCTCGATTTATGGGCTGGTGCAAGCATCTCGGAGTTGGAACATTCGTTTTGATGAGATGATCAAAGCGTTTGGGTTTACGCAGACTTATGGAGAAGCCTGCATTTACAAGAAAGTGAGTGGGAGCTCTGTAGCATTTCTCATATTGTATGTGGATGACATACTGTTGATGGGAAATGATATAGAATTCTTGGAAAGCATAAAGGCCTATTTGAACAAGTGTTTTTCAATGAAGGATCTTGGAGAAGCTGCTTACATATTAGGCATCAAGATCTATAGGGATAGATCGAGACGCCTCATTGGTCTTTCATAGAGTACGTACCTTGACAAGATATTGAAGAAGTTCAATATGGATCAGTCAAAGAAGGGGTTCTTGCCTGTATTGCAAGGTACGAGATTGAGCACGGCTCAATGCCCGACCACGGCAGAAGATAGAGAAAAGATGAGTGTCGTCCCCTATGCCTCGTCCATAGGGTCTATCATGTATGCTATGTTGTGTACCAGACCTGATGTAAACCTTGCCGTAAGTTTGGTAGGAAGGTACCAAAGTAATCCCGGCATGGAACACTGGACAACGGTCAAGAATATCCTGAAGTACCTGAAGAGGACTAAGGATATGTTTCTCGTTTATGAAGGTGACGAAGAGCTCGTCGTAAAGGGTTACGTCGATGCTAGCTTCGACACAGATCTGGATGACTCTAAGTCACAAACCGGATACGTGTATATTTTGAATGGTGGGGCAGTAAGCTGGTGCAGTTGCAAGCAAAGCATTGTGGCGGGATCTACATGTGAAGCGGAGTACATGGCAGCCTCGGAGGCAGCACAAGAAGCAATCTGGGTGAAGGAGTTCATTACCGACCTAGGAGTCATACCCAATGCGTCGGGCCTGATGACTCTCTTCTGTGACAACACTGGAGCTATTGCCCTTGCCAAGGAGCCCAGGTTTCACAGGAAGACCAGGCATATCAAGCGTCACTTCAACTCCATTCGTGAAAGTGTTCAAAATGGAGACATAGATATTTGTAAAGTACATACAGACCTGAATGTGGCAGATCCGTTGACTAAACCTCTCCCTAGAGCAAAACATGATCAACACCAGAACTCTATGGGTGTTCGATTCATCACAATGTAACTAGACTATTGACTCTAGTGCAAGTGGGAGACTGTTGGAAATATGCCCTAGAGGCAATAATAAAATGGTTATTATTATATTTCTTTGTTCATGATAATTGTCTATTGTTCATGCTATAATTGTGTTATCCGGAAATCGTAATACATGTGTGAATACATAGACCACAACACGTCCCTAGTGAGCCTCTAGTTGACTAGCTCGTTGATCAAAAGATAGTCATGGTTTCCTGACTATGGACATTGGATGTCATTGATAACGGGATCACATCATTAGGAGAATGATGTGATGGACAAGACCAAATCCTAAGCATAGCTCAAAGATCGTGTAGTTCGTTTGCTATAGCTTTTCCGAATGTCAAGTATCATTTCCTTAGACCATGAGATTGTGCAACTCCCAGATACCGTAGGAGTGCTTTGGGTGTGCCAAACGTCACAACGTAACCGGGTGACTATAAAGGTACACTACGGGTATCTCCGAAAGTGTTTGTTGGGTTGGCACGAATCAAGACTGGGATTTGTCACTCCGTATGACGGAGAGGTTGTTGGAAATATGCCCTAGAGGCAATAATAAATTAGTTATTATTATTATATTTCATTGTTCATGATAATCGTTTATTATCCATGCTAGAATTGTATTGATAGGAAACTCAGATACATGTGTGGATACATAGACAACATCATGTCCCTAGTAAGCCTCTAGTTGACTAGCTCATTGATCAATAGATGGTTATAGTTTCCTGACCATGGACATTGGACGTCGTTGATAACGGGATCACATCATTAGGAGAATGATGTGATGGACAAGATCCAATCCTAAGCCTAGCACAAAGATCGTGTAGTTCGTATGCTAAATCTTTTCTAATGTCAAGTATCATTTCCTTAGACCATGAGATTGTGCAACTCCTGGATACCGTAGGAGTGCTTTGGGTGTGCCAAACGTCACAACGTAACTGGTTGGCTATAAAGGTTCACTACAGGTATCTCCAAAAGTGTCTGTTGGGTTGGCGCAAATCGAGACTGGGATTTGTCACTCCGTGTAAACGGAGAGGTATCTCTGGGCCCACTCGGTAAGACATCATCATAATGTGCACAATGTGATCAAGGAGTTGATCACGGGATGATGTGTTATGAAATGAGTAAAGAGACTTGCCGGTAACGAGATTGAACAAGGTATCGGGATACCGACGATCGAATCTCGGGCAAGTATCGTACCGCTAGACAAAGGGAATTGTATACGGGATTGATTAAGTCCTTGACATCGTGGTTCATCTGATGAGATCATCGTGGAGCATGTGGGAGCCAACATGGGTATCCAGATCCCGCTGTTGGTTATTGACCGGAGAGTTGTCTCGGCCATGTCTGCATGACTCCCGAACCCGTAGGGTCTACACACTTAAGGTTCGATGACGCTAGGGTTATAGGGAAAGTATGTACGCGGTTACCGAATGTTGTTCGGAGTCCCGGATGAGATCCCGGACGTCATGAGGAATTCCGGAATGGTCCGGAGGTAAAGATTGATATATAGGAAGTATGGTTTTGGCCACCGGAAGTGTTCCGGGCATCACCGGTAGTGTACCGGGACCACCGGAGGGATCCGGGGGTCCACCAGGTGGGGCCACCAGCCTCGGAGGCATACATGGGCCAATAGTGGGAAGGGACCAGCCCCTAGGTGGGCTGGGGCGCCTCCCCACCAAGGCCCATGCGCCTGGAGAGAAGAGGGGGCAAACCCTAAGGGCAGATGGGCCCTAAGGCCCATGCCTGGTGCGCCTCCCTCTCCCCCACTTGGCCGCCACCCCAGATGGGGATTGGGGCTGCCGCCACCCCTAGGGTGGAAACCCTAGGTGGGGGCGCAACCCTCCCTCTCCCCCTATATATAGTGGAGGCAAAGGGGCATCCCAACACATGAAGTCCTTCCCGTGTTGGCGCAGCCCTACCCCTCTTCCTCCTCGTCTCTCATAGTGCTTGGCGAAGCCCTGCTGGAGTCCCGCGCTCCTCCACCACCACCACGCCGTCGTGCTGCTGCTGGATGGAGTCTTCCCCAACCTCTCCTTCTCCCCTTGCTGGATCAAGGCGTAGGAGACGTCACCGGGCTGTACGTGTGTTGAACGCGGAGGTGCCGTCCGTTCGGCACTAGGATCATCGGTGATTTGGATCATGACGAGTACGACTCCATCAACCCCGTTCACTTGAACGCTTCCGCTTAGCGATCTACAAGGGTATGTAGATGCACTCTCCTTCCCCTCGTTGCTAGATTACTCCATAGATTGATCTTGGTGATGCGTAGTAAATTTTAAAATTCTGCTACGATCCCCAACAGTGGTATCAGAGCTAGGTCTATGCGTAGTTTCTATGCATGAGTAGAACACAAGTTGTTGTGTGTGTCGATTTTGTCAATTTGCTTGCCGTTACTAGTCTTATCTTGATTCGGCGGCATCGTGGGATGAAGCGGCCCGGACCGACCTTACACGTACGCTTACGTGAGACTGGTTCCACCGACTGACATGCACTAGTTGCATAAGGTGGCTAGCGCGTGTCTGTCTCTCCCACTTTAGTCAGATCGGATTCGATGAAAAGGGTCCTTATGAAGGGTAAATAGAAATTGGCATATCACGTTGTGGTTTTCGCGTAGGTAAGAAACGTTCTTGCTAGAAACCTATAGCAGCCACGTAAAAACTTGCAACAACAATTAGAGGACGTCTAACTTGTTTTTGCAGCACATGCCTTGTGATGTGATATGGCCGAAAGGATGTGATGAATGATATATGTGATGTATGAGATTGATCATGTTCTTGTAATAGGAATCACGACTTGCATGTCGATGAGTATGACAACTGGCAGGAGCCATAGGAGTTGTCTTAATTTATTTATGACCTGTGTGTCAACATAAACATCATGTAATAACTTTACTTTATTGCTAAAGCGTTAGCCATAGTAGTAGAAGTAATAGATGACGAGACAACTTCAAGAAGACACGATGATGGAGATCATGATGATGGAGATCATGGTGTCATGCCGGTGACAATGATGATCATGGAGCCCCGAAGATGGAGATCAAAAGGAGCAAAATGATATTGGCCATATCATGTCACTATTTGATTGCATGTGATGTTTATCATGTTTTACATCTTATTTGCTTAGAACGACGGTAGCTTAAACAAGATGATCCCTCAATAAAATTTCAAGAAAGTGTTCCCCCTAACTGTGTACCGTTGCGAAGGTTCGTTGTTTCGAAGCACCACGTGATGATCGGGTGTGATAGATTCTAACGCTCGAATACAACGGGTGTAAGCCAGATTTACACACGCAATACACTTAGGTTGACTTGATGAGCCTAGCATGTACAGACATGGCCTCGGAACACGGAAGACCGAAAGGTCGAGCATGAGTCGTATAGAAGATACGATCAACATGAAGATGTTCACCGGTGTTGACTAGTCCGTCTCACGTGATGATCGGACACGGCCTAGTTGACTCGGATCATGTTTCACTTAGATGACTAGAGGGATGTCTATCTGAGTGGGAGTTCATTAAATAATTTGATTAGATGAACTTGATTATCATGAACATAGTCTAAATTGTATTTGCAAATATGTTGTAGATAGATAGCTCATGTTGTAGCTCCCTGTTTCAATACGTTCCTAGAGAAAGATTAAGTTGAAAGATATTGTAAGCAATGATGCGGACTAGGTCCGTAGTCCGAGTAGTGTCCTCACTGCTACACAAAAGGCTTACGTCTTTGATGCACCGCTCGATGTGCAAACCCCTACAATGTCGTCTGTGGATGTTGTGAACACCTGACAGACACATCCTGATGACTACTTGATAGTTTAGTGCACCATACTTTATGGCTTAGAATCGGGATTCCAATGACGTTTTGAACGCCATAGAACATATGAGATGTTCCAAGAGCTGAAATTGGGATTTCAGGCTCATGCCTGTGTTGAGAGGTGTGAGAGCTCTGACAAGTTCTTTTGCCAACAAGATGGAGGAGAATAACTCAGCTAGTGAGCATGTGCTCAGAATGTCTGGGTGCTACAATCACTTAAATCAAGTGGGAGTTAAACTTCCAGATAAGATAGTGATTGATAGAGTTCTCTAGCCACTATCACTAAGCTACTAGATCTTCGTGATGAACTATGACATGCAACAGATGGAGTTGATCCCGGAGCTGTTCGCGGTGCTTAAGACCGCAAAAGGTAGAAATCAAGAAGGAGCATCAAGTGCTGATGGTTTAACAAGACCACTGGTTTCAAGAAGGGCAAGGGCTAGAAGGGAAACTTCATGGATGGCAAACCAGTTGCCGCTCCAGTGAAGGAACCCAAGGTTGAACCCAAACCCGAGACTAAGTTCTTCTATTGTAAGGGGAACGGTCACTGGTAGCGGAATTACCCCAAATGCCTAGTAGATAAGAAGGTTGGCAACTTCAACAAAGTATATACGTGTTATTAATGTGTACCTCACTAGTACTCCTGGTAGCACCTGGGTATTGGATACCGGTTCAGTTACTATTATTGGTGACTTGAAACAAAAGCTACGGACTAAACGGAGACTGGCTAAGGGTGAGGTGACGATGTGTGTTGGAAGTGTTTCCAAAGTTGATGAGATCACCATCGCACGCTCCATCTGCCTTCGGGATTAGTATTGAACCTAGATAAATGTCATCAGGTGTCCACATTGAGCATGAATATGATTATATCATGTTCATTGCAATACAGTCATTCATTTAAGTTAGAGAATAATGGTTATTCTGTTTACATGAATGATACCTTTCATGGTCATGCACCCTATGTGAATGGTCCATTGAATCTCGGTCGTGGTAATACACATGTTCACGCCAAAAGATGTAGAGTTAATAATGATAGTACCACTTTCTCGTGGCACTGCCGCTTAGGTCATATTGGCGTAAGATGCATGAAGAAACTCCATGTCGATGGATGTTTGGAGTCACTTGTTTTTGAATCACTTGACACATGCGAGCCATGCCTCATGGGCAGGATGACTAAGACACCATTTTCAGGTACAATGAAACGGGCAAGTGACTTGTTGGAAATCATGCATGCTGATGCATGTGATCCAATGAGAATTGAAGCGTGCGGTGGATATCGCTATTTTCTCATCTTCAGTGACGATTTAGGTAGATATAGGTATATCTACTTAATGAAGCACAAGTCTGAAACGTTTGAAAAGTTTAAGCGATTTCAGAGTGAAGTTAAGAATCATCATAACAATAAGATCATGTTCCTACGACCTGATCAAAAGGGGATTTTCTGAGTTATGAGTTTGGCAATCACTTAAGACATTGTGGAATTGTTTCACAGTTGAAGTCACCTGGAACACCACAAGGTAATGGTGTGTCCGGACGTCGTAATCGAACCTTATGAAATATGGTGCGATCTATGATGTGTCTTACCGATCTACCGCTATTATTTTGAGGTTATGCATTAGAGACAGCTGCATTCACTTTAGATAGGACACCATATAAGTCTGTTGAGACGACACCGTATGAACATTGGTTTGGCAAGAAACCAAAGTTGTCGATTCTTAATGTTTGGGGCTGCGATGCTTAAGGCTTCAGCCGGAGAAGCTCGAACCCAAAGTGGACAAACACATCTTCATAGGATACCCAAAGGTGACATTTGGGTATACCTTCTATCTCAGATTCGAGGGCAAATTGTTTGTCGCTAAGAACGGGTCCTTTCTCGAGAAGGAGTTTCTCTCGAAAGAATTGAGTGGGAGGAAGATAGAACTTGATAAGGTTGTCGAACCTTTATTTCAACCAGAAAGTGATGCAACACAGAAAGATGTTTTCTGTGGCGCCTACGTCTGTTGAATAGGAAGTTAATGATAGTGATCGTGAAGCTTCGGATCAAGTTGTTATCGAACCTCATAGGTCGACAAGGATATGTACTACTCCTGAGTGGTACGATAATCCTGTCTTAGATATCATGTTGTTAGACAACAGTGAACCTACGAGATATGGAGAAGCGATGGTGGGCCCGTATTCTGACAAATGGTTAGAAGCCATAAAATCCGAGATAGGATCCATGTATCAGAACAAATTATGAACTTTGGTGGACTTGCCCGATGATCGGCAAGCCATTGAGAATAAATGGATCTTTAAGAAGAAGACGGACGTGGACGGTAATGTTACCGTCTATGAAGCTCGACTTGTGGCAAAGAGTTTTTCACAAGTTCAAGGAGTTGACTACGATGAGATTTTCTCACCCGTAGCGATGCTTAAGTCCGTCGGAATCATGTTAGCATTAGCTATATTTTTCGATTATGAAATCTTACAAATGGATGTCAAAACAAGTTTTCTTACCAGTTTTCATAAGAAAAGTTGTATGTGATACAATAAAAGGTTTTGTCGATCCTAAGGATGCTAAAAGGTATGCTGGCTCCAGCAATCCTTCTATGGACTAGAGCAAGCATCTCGGAATCGGAATATATGTTTTGATGGAATGATCAAAGCTTTTAAGTTTATACAATGTTTGTTAGAAACTTGTATTTACAAGAAAGTGAGTGGGAGCACTACAACATTTCTAATAAGTATATGTGGATGACACATTCGAAATGATGTAGAATTTCTGGAAAGCATAAATGGTTGTTTGAAGAGTGATTTTCAAAGGAAGACCTGGACAAAGCTACTTACATATTGGGCATCAGGATCTATAGAAATAGATCAAGACGCCTGATGATACTTTCAAGGACGCACACCTTGACATGTTTTTGAAAGAGTTCAAAATAGATCAGTCAAAGAAGGGGTTCTTACCTGAGTTGTAAGGTGTGAAGTTGAGTAAGACTCGAAAATTGACCACGGCAGAAGAAAGAGGAAGGACGAAGGTCGTCCCCTATGCTTTTGTCATAGGCTCTATACGGTATGCCATGCTGAAGTACCGCACCTGATGTGTGCCTTGCCACATGTCTGGAAAGAGGGTACAAAGGTGATCTAGGAGAGGATCACCAGATAGCGGTCAAAATTATCCTTAGAGGAATAAGGAAATGTTTCTCGGTTATGGAGATGATAAAGAGTTCGAACGTCGATGCAAGCTTAACACCTATCCGGATAGCTCTGAGTAGAGATACCGGATACGTATAATGGAGCAACTATTTGGAATAGCTCCAAGTGGAACATGGTAGCAGCATTTGATGAAGACATGTACCTAGGGTGGGGACACAGACCTGACCAAAGAGTCCTACCCTAGGACACCCCTAGGAGAAGTCACCTTTCAATCGACTTGAAGATATCCCACTCGACGGGTTCAAGACACTCGACCCAGAAGCTATCACTCGACCATGAAGCCAACCACTCGACTGCCAGGAGACCTAAAGTCACTCCGCAGGCAAACGGTCGGCTGTTAAGTAGTCTTTATGATCATTATAGCACTTTATTAGGGACGTTACCAGAAACGCCCAACCTTAAATGTACCTTAAACCCTGCATTACTGAGGGCGGGAGGGGTCCGGCGAACTCTATATAAGCCACCCCCCTCCTCAGTATGAAGGGTTCGCACCCCTGTATCCATACACGCATAATCCAGTCGACCGCCTCTGGGCTCCGAGACATAGGGCTATTACTTCCTCTAAGAAGGGCCTGAACTCGTAAACCTCACGTGTAACAACTTCCCAATAGCTAAGATCTAGCCTCTCCATATTCACCCCCCCTACATCACTGTCAGAGTTAGAACCACGACAGTTGGCGCCCACCGTGGGGCAGGAATCTTAGCGCTTAGTTGGAGAAGTTGCAATCTTTTCCGATCCCTTTGATCATGTTTTCTTGCGGAGTTTTGGTGGAGGACCGCGAGATTCGTCTCGGCGCGCTCACCTTCATCGTCGATGACTCCGCCTGGCTTCAGGAGGCACCACTCGACATCGACGCGCTCCCCATCCGCGGTGCGACGCACTTCCCATCATGCATTCGTGGCGTCCTCCTGCGGCAGCCATCGACTCAGTATCGGTCGGCCCCTGCGTCGTCTCCCCGCCCTGTCTCCCGCCAGCGCAAGCGCTCCGGTCGGTCAAGACTCCAGCGGTGGGTGAGGCATGCCGTGGCCCGCCAGTCGGCAGCCCCACAAGTCACGGCAATCGAGCCCGATGAATCCCTCTGCGGCCTGTTCGACCTGTTGACTGGCTCCGCGGAGACTACATCCGAGTGCGACAGCAGCGACCCAGCAGCTGAGATTCTGGTGGTCGACGGAACGCACAGTCCTCCCGGTTTTCCTCGCGCTGATGGAGGCGCGGGTGGGGGCGATCCGTCGCATCCCCATGATGAGTATCTCCCCGAACCTCTCACGTCATTACAGCGAGAGGAGCTTCGCCGCCGGAACATGGACGCGCTCCGCACTCCTATCGTCGGAGAGACCCCCGAGGCCCGGGCCTTGGAGGACGCGCGTTTGGCCAACTTGGCCAAGCGCACTCGACTGGAGAATCTCCAGCGAGCACTCAATGAGCAAGCGCGTCAGCGGGCTCCCGAGTCTAGTCGACGCCAGCTCTTCCCGCCGACGCGGGTATATCGAACCCCAGTTCAGAATTTGGTCGCCGCGGCCCGTATAGCAGAATCGATTCAGCCCTCCCAGTCGGAGGCTGGCAGGGGCTTGTTACAGATCAGAGCATTGCTCCGGGCGGCGGGAAACCAGAATTCCGCTGTCTCTCAGTCGCGGAATAGGATCCACAGTCGATCTGTCACAACAGATACAGTTGAGTCGGCTCATAGCCCGAGATCGCCCCCGAGGCGTGAGGGACGTGGTGACCGGCGTGACCAGTACAGGAGGAATGAGCAGTATGATCACCGATTCGACCGTGATGATTGACGTCGAGTGCCAACCCCTCCCCCGAGGAGTGGGTCATATGCACCTCGACGGCAAGATGACAGACGCCATCATAGTGTTGGGAAGAGGATTCCAGTCGACCCCAGAGACCCAGGCTTTGATGCGAGATCCATCCTCGTTCAAGGTTTGGTTGACAGGAACAGAGCTCATCGAGGAGGCCACAACAGAGATGCGCCTGCCAGCAGCGGAGTACGTGCTTCAGGGCCAGAGTGTTTCAGTCGAGCCATCAGAGCCGCAGTGATTCCTCCCAATTTCAGGCTGGCGACTGGAATCAGCAAGTTCACTGGTGAATCTAAGCCTGACACTTGGCTCGAAGATTACCGAGTGGCTATACAGATTGGCGGTGGCAATGATGAGGTGGCCATGAAGCATTTGCCTCTCATGTTAGAGGGCTCGGCCAGAGCGTGGCTAAATCAGTTAGCACCCAGCAACATTTACACTTGGGAGGACCTCTCCCGAGTGTTTATCACGACCTTTGAAGGAACATGCAAGCGACCTGCAGGCCTTACAGAGTTGCGGTCTTGTGTGCAGAAGCCGAATGAAACTCTCAGGGAATACATCCAGAGGTGGATCACGCTGCATCACTCGGTTGAGAATGTGCCAGACCATCAAGCGGTTTGTGCCTTCAAGGAAGGTGTCAAATACAGAGAGTTGAATCTGAAGTTCGGTCGAACTGGAGAGATGTCTCTGAATCGGATGATGGAGATTGCCACCAAGTACGCTAATGGAGAAGATGAAGATCGACTCCGGAGTGGCAAGCAGAAAGCAGTCGCCCAGGAAACCGGAGGCAATTCCAGTCGGAAGCAGAAGCAGAAGGACGAGCCAGCCGCCCCTGGGGAGGCCCTGGCCGCAACCCAGGGAAATTTCAAGGGAAAACCCAAAGGCCCCTGGAAGCCCAAGAAAGTTAAGGATCAATATGGAAATGATGTTTTGGATCTGCCATGTCACATCCACACCAAGAAGGATGAAGAGGATAATTTTATTTACCCAAAGCATACCACTCGACAGTGCCGGCTCCTGATCCAGCAGTTCCAAGGAAAGCAGTCCAAGGATAAGGAAAAAGAGTCGGATAGAGTCGAGGACAAGGAAGACAGTGACGATGGATACCCCCAAGTCAATTCCACCCTGATGATTTTTGCCGATGTCGAAAGCAAAAGTCGATTGAAAGTCATTAACCGAGAGGTGAACATGGTTGCCCCGGCAACACCCAGTTACCTGAAGTGGTCTCAGACTGCCATCACATTCGACCAGTCTGATCACCCGACGCACATTGCCACCCCTGGGAGGCAAGCTTTGGTGGTCGACCCAATTGTTGAAGGCACTCGACTGACTAAAGTCCTGATGGAAGGTGGCAGTGGCCTGAACATACTGTATGCTGAAACATTGAAAGGAATGGGCATTCCAATGTCCAGGCTCAGCACCAGTAACATGAGTTTCCACGGAGTCATTCCTGGGAAGAAAGCCCAATCACTCGGCCAGATCGCTCTTGATGTGGTTTTCGGTGATTCAAAGAATTACCGCAAGGAAAAGTTGACATTCGAGGTTGTGGACTTACAAAGTGCTTATCACGCCATTTTGGGCAGGCCAGCTTACGCACGCTTCATGGCCCGGCCATGTTACGTGTATCACAAACTGAAGATGCCTGGCCCCAAAGGTGTGATCACTGTTACAGGCAATCGGAAGAAGGCGAAAGAGTGCTTTCAGAAGGGCTCAAAGATTGCAGATGCTCAGATGGCAGTGGTCGAGCTGCAAGAGTACCAAAAGACTGCCGATCCAAGTGAGTTGCTACGAGCCAAGAAGCCTGCTTCAGAATCAGCTTTTCAGTCGTCCAGTGAAACAAAGACAGTCCACATTCACCCGACCGACCCCGATGCTGCCCCGACTCACATCTCAACGACGCTTGACTCCAAATAGGAAGAAGCGCTCATCCAGCTCCTCCGTGAGAACTGGGACATCTTCGCATGGAAACCCTCTGACATGCCTGGAGTTCCCAGAGGGCTGGCTGAGCACCGTCTACGAGTCGACCCGAAGTTCAAGCCTGTGAAAGAACATCTTCGACGGTCCGCCGTCCAGAAGAGGAAAGCCATTGACGAGGAGGTGGCTCGGCTCTTAGCAGCGGAGTTCATCCGAGAGATTTACCACTCTGAGTGGCTCGCCAATGTCGTCATGGTCCCCAAGAAGGACAAGTCACTTCGCATGTGCATTGATTTCAAACATATCAATCGGGCCTGCCCGAAAGATCATTTTCCTCTCCCTCGCATCGACCAAATAGTCGACTCGACTGTGGGGTGCGAGAGATTGTCTTATCTTGATGCTTATTCCGGGTACCATCAGATCCGTCTATATGGACCCGACGAAATCAAGACAGCTTTCATCACCCCATTCGGATGCTTCTGTTATGTCACCATGCCGTTCGGCCTCAAGAACGCCGGAGCCACGTTCATGAGAATGATTCAGAAGTGTTTACTCACTCAAATCAGTCGGAATGTGGAGGCATACATGGATGATATTGTGGTCAAGTCACGCAAAGGTTCCGACCTGCGAGCTGACCTTGCCGAAACCTTTGCCAACCTCAGGAGGTATGATATCAAGCTCAATCCATCAAAGTGCACATTCGGAGTTCCAGGTGGAAAGTTACTCGGTTTTCTCATTTCTGAACGGGGGATCGACACCAATCCTGAAAAAGTTGGCACCATACTCCGGATGAAGCGTCCCGTTCGCGTGCACGATGTCCAAAAGCTTATAGGCTGCTTGGCCGCCCTAAGTCGATTCATTTCTCGCCTCGGTGAAAAGGCGTTGCCCCTTTACCGACTGATGAAGAAGTATGACAAGTTCGAGTGGACTCCAGAAGCTGATGCAGCATTTGCAGAGCTCAAAGCTCTGCTCTCCACCCAGCCGGTGCTTGCTGCCCCAATCAGCAAAGAGCCTCTGCTGCTTTACATTGCAGCCATAGGGCAAGTTGTCAGCACAGTACTTACGGTCGAGCGGGAAGAAGAAGGAAAGGCCTTTAGAGTTCAGCGCCCAGTCTATTATGCGTCTGAAGTTTTGACACCTTCAAAACAAAGATACCCTCACTACCAGAAGCTTGTATACGGGATTTATATGACCACCAAGAAGGTTGCACATTACTTCTCTGACCACTCCATTACAGTCGTCAGTGACGCCCCACTGTCAGAGATTCTGCATAACAGAGATGCAACTGGTCGAGTGGCCAAGTGGGCGATTGAACTCCTTCCCGTAGATATCAAGTTTGAAGCAAAGAAGGCTATCAAGTCCCAAGCAATCGCAGATTTCATCGCCGAGTGGATTGAACAGCAACTTCCGACTCAAGTTCACTCGGAGCACTGGACCATGTTCTTTGATGGATCTAAGATGCTGAATGGTTCCGGTGCTGGGGTAGTTCTAGTCTCCCCCCGAGGAGATAAGCTCAGATATGTTCTCCAGATTCACTTCGATTCCTCCAACAATGAAGCAGAGTATGAAGCACTTTTGTACGGGTTGCGCATGGCCATTTCACTCGGCGTCCGTCGCCTCATGGTCTACGGCGACTCAGATTTGGTGGTTAATCAGGTGATGAAGGAGTGGGACGCTAGAAGTCCAGCTATGACTGGTTATTGCAATGCAGTGAGAAAGCTAGAAAAGAAATTCGAGGGGTTAGAGCTTCATCACATCCCCCGACTGAAAAATCAAGCAGCTGATGATCTGGCAAAAATAGGCTCCAAGAGAGAAGCCATTCCCAGCAATGTGTTTCTGGAGCACATCCGCTCGCCGTCAGTCCAGGAGGATCCTTTCACAGAAGAAGCCCCACAACCGAAAAGTGCCACAGATCCGACTGAAGTCGAAGTTCCTGCTGTGGTCGACCTAATCATGGAAGTCTTGGCAATCACTCCCGACTGGACAATACCGTACATCGCGTATATCCTAAGGAAAGAGCTCCCAGAAGACGAGGAAGAGGCTCGACAGATCGTCCGCCGATCCAAGGCCTTCACAGTCATAAAGGGGCAGTTGTATAGAGAAAGCGTGACTGGAATCGGTCAGAAGTGCATAACACCAGAAGAAGGTCGGATAATCCTTGATGATATCCACTCGGGGACCTGTGGCCACCATGCGTCCTCTCGGACCATTGTGGCTAAAGCATACCGAGCGGGATTTTACTGGCCTAGAGCAAATGAGATGGCAAAAGAGATAGTCGACAAATGTGGAGGCTGCCAGTTCTACTCCAACATGTCACACAAGCCTGCATCAGCCCTGAAGACCATTCCAGTCGTCTGGCCCTTTGCTGTCTGGGGACTGGACATGGTTGGTCCACTGAGAACAGGCAGGAGTGGATTCATGCATGTGCTTGTGGCAGTCGACAAGTTCACCAAATGGATTGAAGCCAAGCCTATCAAGAACCTCGATGCTGGCACTGCTATCAGTTTCGTCAGAGGACTAACATTCAGATATGGAGTCCCTCATAGCATCATCACTGACAATGGGTCAAACTTCGATTCGGACCAGTTTAGAGCTTTTTGCGCCTCTCAAGGCACACGAGTCGACTATGCGTCGGTCGCGCATCCTCAGTCGAATGGACAAGCTGAAAGAGCAAATGGTTTGATCCTCAAAGGACTGAAGCCTCGGCTGATGCGTGATCTCAAGCACGCGGCAGGTGCTTGGGTCGACGAGCTTCCGTCAGTTCTGTGGGGATTGAGGACCACCCCTAACCGGTCGACTGGAAGAACTCCATTCTTTCTGGTTTATGGAGCCAAAGCGGTTCTGCCAAGTGATCTTCTTCACAACGCGCCCCGAGTCGAGCTTTACACCGAAGATGAAGCAGAACAGGCCCGGCAAGAAGCAGTCGACCTCCTAGAAGAAGAGAGGGAGATGGCCATGATTAGATCGACCATTTATCAGCAAGACTTGCGCCGATTCCATGCCCGGAATGTGAAGAGTCGAGCCTTCCAAGAAAGAGATTTGGTCCTCCGAGTGGATCAATAGAAACCACACAAGCTTGCTCCTACTTGGGAAGGCCCCTTCATCATCACCAGAGTCCTCCACAATGGAGCGTATCACCTCTACAATGTTGATCGCCAGATCGACGAGCCTCGAGCTTGGAATGCGGAACTACTCCGCCCCTTTTACACTTGAGCTCTCCCTTGGACGAGATGTAATAAGAAAAATTCCTGCAGTTCGTTTTTATCAAAGGCAAGAGTGTTCCATCAATTGTTGTCACTTTTGTTTACATACGGAATCCCCCAGTGGGTGACTTAGCTGCGAATCCGTTTCGCCTAAGTTTGAAAAAATCCTATCGAGTGGAGAGCGATCCTCCCACTCGGGGGCTTAGCTGCAGTCCAGCACTCGCCTAAGTTCTCTCACTTAGAGACTTAGCTGCGGTCCGGCACTCGCCTAAGTTTGAAAAAATCCCACCGAGTGGAGAGCGATCCTCCCACTCGGGGGCTTAGCTGCAGTCCAACACTCACCTAAGTTCTCTCACCTAGAGACTTAGCTGCAGTCCGGCACTCGCCTAAGTTTGAAAAAATCCTACCGAGTGGAGAGCAAACCTCCCACTCGGAGGCTTAGCTGCAGCCCAGTGCTCGCCTAAGTGTTTAAATCCTACCGAGTGGAGAGCGATCCTCCCACTCGGAGGCTTAGCTGCAGTCCAGCACTCACCTAAGTTCTCTCACCTAGAGACTTAGCTGCAGTCCGGCACTCGCCTAAGTTTGAAAAAATCCTACCGAGTGGAGAGCA
>NC_041388.1:340231918-340248231 GCF_002162155.2 Triticum dicoccoides | reverse complement strand
CCTAAGTTCTCTCACTTAGAGACTTAGCTGCGGTCCGGCACTCGCCTAAGTTTGAAAAAATCCTACCGAGTGGAGAGCGATCCTCCCACTCGGGGGCTTAGCTGCAGTCCAGCACTCGCCTAAGTTCTCTCACTTAGAGACTTAGCTGCGGTCCGGCACTCGCCTAAGTTTGAAAAAATCCCACCGAGTGGAGAGCGATCCTCCCACTCGGGGGCTTAGCTGCAGTCCAGCACTCACCTAAGTTCTCTCACCTAGAGACTTAGCTGCAGTCCGGCACTCGCCTAAGTTTGAAAAAATCCTACCGAGTGGAGAGCAAACCTCCCACTCGGGGGCTTAGCTGCAGCCCAGTGCTCGCCTAAGTGTTTAAAAATCCTACCGAGTGGAGAGTAAACCTCTCACTCGGAGGCTTGGCTACAGCCCAGTGCTCGCCTAAGTACAAGACTCGACCCAATCCGTGAGTCGACCGCTACCTTCTCCCTCGGAGCTGCGTCGCAAATACAAGATTATTCCGAGTGAAGATCAAGTTCCACTCGACGAATCAAACCATGAAGATATCCAACGAGAAATCAAGTTCAGAAAAAGCCCAAAAGGTCCCAGACCTCAAAGTACTCGAGCCCTCGGCTCGGCGGAGTTTAAACGGTTACAAATCCACTCGGCATCCCGAGGTAAATTCAAAGTTTTTCACTCCTCGGGAAGAGGACTGGAAGGGGCGACGAACTCATCCAAGTCGATCCCGTCGGCGATACGGGTGGCAGCGGCGATGAAAGTCTCCATGAAGTCTTGAAAGCTGTGCTTCCTGGTATTTGCAACTTGGATAGCCGCCAGCTTTTCTTCTCGCGCCTCCTTGCAATGGGCGCGGACCAGAGACAGAGCGACATCAGCACCACATCTAGCAGAAGATTTCTTCCATTCCTCCACATGACCTGGGACTTCGTTAAGTCGAGCCATCAGAGACTCGAGGTCGTTCTGAAGCGTCGTCCCAGGCCAGAGTGATGTGTCGATCCGCGACATTGCAACTTTCAGCCGAGCCAGATAATCAACGACGCTGGCAACACGAGACTCCAGTCGGAGCACGTTCATGGCAGCCTCGTCCTTCACAAGAGAGTTAACAGGGTCCAAGCTTGGCTCCACTCGACTGGTCTCCTCTTCAAAGTTCTGACAGAATTCTGCAAACACGATTCAAGAGTAAGACAGTGGCCTTACGCAGGCTTGGCAAACTGCAAGACAGTCGGGGCAGAGTAATTACCTTCGAGCATGACGAACAACTTCTTGGCAAGTCCACCGAGATAAGCTTCCAGATCTTTTACCTTCCCCACCAGCTCACCCGCCTTGTCGTGCAGAGCCATCTTCTCCTTCTTCAGTCGACTGGCATCTCGATTAGCTGCCTCGAGAGCGGTTTTCAGTCTGGAGTTCTCCTGTTCAAGAGCTCCGACCGAAGCCAATTTCTCCTCTGCAAGCTTCGTTTTGCTTGAGGCCTCCTTCTGTGCCTCTGCAAGGTCTTGGTCCTTCTTCTTTAGAGCTTCCTCCAGTTTATCTGAGGCGCGTCGAGTGGAACCAACATCAAGAATGGACAAGAAAGAAAAGCCACCCGTTAAGAATAGAGAACCTCACCAGCCATACCTTTCGCTTCTTCTTGCGCCTTCCTCAAATTCTCCTGAGCAAGCTTCAAGTTAAGGTTGAGCTGGATCTGCTGATTCTCCAACTCAGTATAGCGAGCTACAAGTTCGCAAGATTTCTGTAAAAAGGAAAATCAGTCGACAGACATCCAAGATAAGTTGCTTCCGAGTAACTAAGATACAATGATGACGTTTCTAAGACCACAGCCGAATCAAAAACATTCGACAGTAGTCTCGGGGACTACACCCGGTGGGTGCACTCAACGTGCCCCCACTGGTTCGACCCAAAAAAAATTCGACTGCCCGCAGTCGACCGGATACAATTCCACTCGACCTGGCCCGACCAAACCGAGCGAAGAAATACAGCTACAGCAACACAATGTAAAGACTACAGTCGACTGCCAGCAGTCCGCCATAGTCTCGGGGACTACACCCAGTGGGTGCACTTAGCGTGCCCCCACTCGTCCAAAGGATTGGCAGACACACCCAGTGGGTGTACAGATACAGATACAAAAGATCTTCGGAAAAGAGACTCTTCAAACAGCATATCATAACAGACCAAGTGTCGAGTCGACTGACCTGGACGTTGCTGTGAAGAGCCGAACTCGCGTCATAGGCTGCTTGGCTGGCCTCCCGAGCCATCTTCACTTGCTCCATCATGATCCCCGCCTGGCGTATAGCCTCCTTTGCAGTAGCCGCTTGGTCCTCAGGGACGGGGTACGCAGCAAAAAGCGAAGGTGGATCCGTAGTCGACGCCGAGGGCCATGCACTCGCCAGAGGAACGGCGAAGGTCACAGAAGCCCGAGTGGTGTCACCACCATCCCGAGCCACGGCCTCGTACGCCGGAGCGTATTGGGGGGTCTTGTCAGCCGACGCCCTCTTGTGCCTCCTCACTCTCAACGGACCGTCGTCGTCGTCATCCGGGAGATCGATAACATGAGGAGGAGCTACAAAGAAAACATTCAATCGACCAGAGTAGCAATAAAGGTTCAGTCGACTCAAAGGCAGGACGTCAGCAATCGTACCAGGGTTGGAGGTAACATCGTCCTCCATCTCTTGGTCGTCGTTCCTGGCGGAGACCTCAGAAGTAGCACCGCTGCAAATCTCAAAAGTCAATCAGTTGGTTCAGTGAATCGACCAAGGATCCGTCCACGGTCGACAAGGGAAAGCAAGTCTTATTATTACCCGGAAATGGTAGGAACAGCCATCTTCATCTTGGGCAGAGCCTTGGGCGGCTTGGATGGCGTCGCTCGTGGATGCTTGGGAGCCTTCCCAGTCGGCGGAGGAGAAGAGGTCCGAGGGCGTTTCGACGACTGCCCAACAGGAGCAGTCGCCTTGCCACGTTCCCGCGCTGGATCGTGGGTGAGCTTGGATCGCCCCTCCGGGCGGGGGGGTTCAACCTCCTCCTCCTCCCCTTCGCTGGAGAAGATGTCGTCGCCTCCCTCTCCCTCACCGTTGGACTCCCACTCGCCTTGGTCGTCCCCGCTCTCGCCTCCGCTCACCTCCCCTTCCTCAGTCGACCCCTGTGCCCCGTTGGGCGTCGAGTACATCTCGGTGGTCGCCTGGAAAACAACAGACAAGATGAAGGTCAATCGACTTATTCAAAGAAGACCAATGCAGAAGACAAGATATCAGTCGGGAGCACAAAGACATACCTGGTCCACCTCATATGAGTTGTCGAGAGGGGTTACCCTCCTGGCTCCTCGGGGGTTGTCTTTGTTCCCCATGATGCTCGACAGCCACCCCTCCACCATCTTGTCGGTGACCTCCTCCGGGTGGACCCGAGTGGTGTCGTCAAGACCCGAATACAGCCACATCGGGTGGTCGCGGGCCTGGAGCGGTTGGATGCGCCTTTGAAGGAAGACCTCCAGCAGGTCCATACCAGTCACACCCTCGCGGACAAGCTCAACCACTCGACCTACCAGCACCTTGACTTGGGCCTTTTCCTCCGGCGTGACTTTCAGAGAGGCAGGCTTCTCGGCTCGGTCGAGGGAAAAAAGAGGAAGACCAGTCGACTGTCCTGGGGTCGCCTCGTCCTTGCAGTAGAACCAGGTCGACTGCCAGCCACAGACCGACTCCGGGAAGATGATAGATGGAAAACAGCTCTTCCTCCTCGTCTGGATCGCCAGGCCCCCGCACAGCTGGATCACCTGCGTCCTCTCGTCACTCGACTTAGCCTTCTTGACCGATTGAGAACGGCAGGTAAAGATGTGTTTGAAGAGTCCCCAATGGGGTCGACAACCCAAGAAAGCCTCACACATGGAGATGAAAGCAGCAAGGTAGACAATAGAGTTGGGAGTGAAGTGGTGGAGCTGCGCTCCGAAGAAATTCAGGAAACTCCGGAAGAAAGGATGGGGCGGCAGAGAAAACCCTCGGTCGATGTGGGTGGCTAGGAGCACGCACTCACCGTCGCGGGGTTGAGCTTCGATCTCTCCTCCCGGAAGACGCGCAGCTTCGTGGGGAATGACTCCCCCCTTGACCATATCGTCGAGATCCTCTTGCCGGAGCACCGATGGCATCCAGTCGCCCTGGATCCAACCTTTGGGCAGAGCGGTCCTAGAGGAAGATCCGCCCCGAGCTGACCTCTTCCCTTTCCCCGTCGCCGCCGCCTTCTTTGCGCGCTCCAGAGCGGAGGTCTTGCTCTTCGTCATCGTCGCCGGCGAAGTCTCGCACGGGCCTGCTGCGTTGGGGCGGGAAGGGAGGTGGCGGAGGGACTTGCGAAGGGGGAGAGGCGGGAGAAAGGAGGAGAATAGAGCACACTGCTTGGAAACCCCGAGCCGGCGATTTATAAGGGACCGCTTCCGAGTGGCTGACTGGTAGGCCCAGGCTATCCAGTCAAATCCCGCAGCAGACGCGCGCGCAGTACGTGGTGAAAAAGACGATGCGGGGATCGAGGAGCTTCCGCTTTATCGCTTCCGATTACTACGGCCGCTCCCGTCCCGCGCACTTCCCAAAATCCGAATCCCGCGACATCCGTGGGCCATAAAACAACTTGTCAAAATAGAAGACCCCGATCGCGCCGGCGCTCGGTAGGTCACAAACAAAGAAATTCACTCGACGAAAGGCCTGGAATGGATCAAGGCGACTGAAAAAGGTTGGCAACGTCATCCGTGACGATTGACCCAAAACGAGGCGCTCACATAGCCCGAAGAACCAGTCGGAAAGATCTCCAACTCTTTCCCCACTCTAACCTCGATCCATTCGGGGGCTAATGATGAAGACATGTACCTAGGGTGGGGACACGGACCTGACCAAAGAGTCCTACCCTAGGACACCCCTAGGAGAAGTCACCTTTCAATCGACTTGAAGATATCCCACTCGACGGGTTCAAGACACTCGACCCAGAAGCTATCACTCGACCATGAAGCCAACCACTCGACTGCCAGGAGACCTAAAGTCACTCCGCAGGCAAACGGTCGGCTGTTAAGTAGTCTTTATGATCATTATAGCACTTTATTAGGGACGTTACCAGAAACGCCCAACCTTAAATGTACCTTAAACCCTGCATTACTAAGGGCGGGAGGGGTCCGACGAACTCTATATAAGCCACCCCCCTCCTCAGTATGAAGGGTTTGCACCCCTGTATCCATACACGCATAATCCAGTCGATCGCCTCTGGGCTCCAAGACGTAGGGCTATTACTTCCTCTAAGAAGGGCCAGAACTCGTAAACCTCGCGTGTAACAACTTCCCAATAGCTAAGATCTAGCTTCTGCATATTCACCCCCCCTACATCACTGTTAGAGTTAGAACCACGATAGCATCAACAATATGACATAAAGTTTTGCAAAATACATAGGGATCTGAATATGGCAAGACCCGTTGACTACAACCTTTCTCACAAGCATAACATGATCAAACCCAGAACTCATTGAGTGTTAATCACATAGTGATCTGAACTAGATTATTAAGTCTCGTAAACTCTTTGGATGTTGGTCACATGGCGATGTGACCTGTGAGTGTTAATCACATGGTGATGTGAACTAGATTATTGACTCTAGTGCAAGTGGGAGACTGTTGGAAATATGCCCTAGAGGCAATAATAAATTAGTTATTATTATTATATTTCATTGTTCATGATAATCGTTTATTATCCATGCTAGAATTGTATTGATAGGAAACTCAGATACATGTGTGGATACATAGACAACACCATGTCCCTAGTAAGCCTCTAGTTGACTAGCTCGTTGATCAATAGATGGTTACTGTTTCCTGACCATGGGCATTGGATGTCATTGATTGTAACACCCTAGATATGATTTACCTAATATGTAATCCAACTCTTGCCGTTTCCGGCCTTAAGTTATTTTATTTTCTCGGGTTCGGGTTTTTGTCTCCGTGTGTTGTTGTCATTGTCATGCATCTCATATCATGTCATCATGTGCATTGCATTTGCATACGTGTTCGTCTCATGCATTCGAGCATTTTCCCCGTTGTCCGTTTTGCATTCCGGCGGTGGTCATTTCTACCTTTCTTTCACGTGTGGGGATTAAACATTTCCGGATTGGACCGAGACTTGCCAAGCGGCCTTGGTTTACTACCGGTAGACTGCCTGTCAAGTTTCGTACCATTTGGACTTCGTTTGATGCTCCAACGGTTAACCGAGGGACCGAGAAGGCCTCATGTGTGTTGCAGCCCAACACCCCTCCAATTTGGCCCAAAACCCACCAAAACCATCTCCATCATCTAGAGCGTTAGATCATGATCGCGTGGCCAAAAACCGCACCTCATTTGGACACTCCTAGCTCCCTCTACCTCTATATAAAGACCCCTCCTCGAAAATCCGGATCTCCCCTGTCCAAACCCTAAAAAAAATCACCTCCGCCGCCGCCGGACACGTCCGGACGGCGCCGGACGCGTCCGCCCGCCGTCGCCCACCAGTCAGCCGCTGCCACGTCAGCCCCCACGTGCCCACATCGCCGCCAGCGCCGCCGGCCCGCGAGGCCCGCTCAGGGCCCCCGAGGGCCACTCCCTCGCGCACCCACATCGCGCGCAAGCCGCCGCCGCCTCCTCGAGTCCGGCCGCCCGAGACGACCGGAGCCGCCGCCGCGCCATTGACGCCGGCCGGCCGCGAGCTTGCCGTAGCTCCGCTGCCCGCGCCGGCCATCGACCCCGCCGGCCGCGTCGCCGCCCGGACAGCTCCGGCGACGCCCCGGCCATCTCCGTCCTCGCCGGCCCCCCCATCTTCGTCCTCGAGCTCCGGCCGCCTCAGCTCTCTCCGGCGTCTACAGTGCATCCCGGCCAACCTCGTAAACCGCGCCAAGCTAGATCTGGATCCGGATCTTGCCTCGGTTGACTTTTTTGCCCGAAACCCTAATTTTTTGGCATTGTTCATCACATCGTAACTTTTCACCCGTAACTCCGTTTTAGGCTTATAGCATATCAAAATGTTCATCTCAGAGAGTACATCATTTCATGTCATTGCATCATTTTCATTTGAGTTCATCTTGATGCCCGAAATGCTGTTAGAAGAGTGCTATTTGAGATAATTGTCAGATCTGCTGCTCCAATTAGATATTTGTCATTTTTGCCATGATTATTGTGTGCATGATATGCCCCTGAGCTCTACATGTGTTTTGTTATATGTTTTGCCATCTATCCAGAGGTGCAACCTATGTATTTTTGTGATGTGTGTGGTGACTAGCACAAGCTTGCAAAGTGGTACATTCGTTAATGCTGATTTCAGGGACTTAGCATTTCCACTAAGTCATTGATCTGTTTATCTCATTATGCCATATGTTCATGTTGTTTCCTAGTGATCCGTGCCTCTTTTGAGGATTATCAGTAAGGATGTTTTGTTAATCTTGTAGTGCTCTATCCATCCATGTCTTTGTTTGCAATTATGGAGCACCCTAGCTTGAGTCAATCGAGCTCTACTTTTGCTATTTCGTGGATATGGGCAGATTGTCTACTTGTTACCGATTTTGCCGAGGACGTTGTAGTTTATCCGTGCATGCTATGTTATTGTTCTTGACATTTCTAGCTTGTATTATGGGTATTCTTGATGGGTGTATGATTAGATTGTCATGACTTGCTCTGTCAACTTGTGAATCTGGGCAGATTGTCAACTTGTTTGCAATTTTGCCGATGATGTAGTAGTTGATCCGTGCATGTTATGCTATTGTTCTTGCCATGTCTAGCTTGCATTTTGTGCTTTCTTGATGGATGTATGCTTGTCTTGCCATGACTTGCTCTGTAGCGAGTGCATCGAGCTCGTAAACATGCCTACTTGATATCTGTTTTCAGCATGTGCCAGCTTTCACTAAGTCTGAGAACTGATTATGTTTTTGCCATGTTCACATGCTTGCAAATGTATTTTATGATCCCTTTTGGCTCAAGATCACTAAGGGACTTTTGTTAAGATCTTTGAGTAGCTCCATGCCATGCTTTACTTTGCCATGTTCAGCTCCTGTAGCATATAGTTTTCATGCTCAAAAGAGTGCTATCTGATCTGAAATTCCAGACAAGTGTTAATTTCACTAAGTCTGAAATCTGTTTACCAAATGCATTTTTGCCATGCTTGTTTGAACCTGTTATTGGATGAATTGGCCATATCTCAGTGCTAGTCTTTTGTTAAGCATCATGGATGGTTCCCTGCCATGTATTATGTTGCCATGTTTGAGTGCTGTAGCATGTTCATCTTGTTGCATTTAGATGGCTACTTGCTGTAGATCGCAGACCGGTGTCATTTTTGAATCGCTTGCCATTTCCAAACCGTAACTCTGATTCCGGTGATCTTTATATCGTTTTCAAGCGATTTCATCTCATCTTTCCAGTGGCACACTTGGATTTCCATGTTGAGGCCAGGTTCATGCATTCCTTGTCAAATCTTGCATATGCATCGCATATCGCATCCCGCATAGCATACCATCTTTGCATCATGTTGTTTGAGTTTGCATGTGGTTGATTGTGTCCTTGTTGCTTGTCTGTCTTGTTTGGGTAGATCCGGGAGACGAGTTCGCTAACGAGGAGCCCGTTGAGTTTGCTTTCGAGGATCCAGTCAACTCTGACAACTTTGCAGGCAAGATGATCATACCCTCGAAATCACTACTATCTTTGCTATGCTAGATGCTCGCTCTTTTGCTATGCCTATGCTACGATGCCTACCACTTGCTTATCATGCCTCCCAAATCGCCATGTCAAACCTCTAACCCACCATGTCCTAGCAAACCGTTGATTGGCTATGTTACCGCTTTCCTCAGCCTCTCTTATAGCGTTGCTAGTTGCAGGTGAAGATTGGAGGCCGTTCCTTGTTGGAACATTATTTACTTGTTGGGATACCATTATATTGCCTTGTTATCTTAATGCATCTATATACTTGGTAAATGGTGGAAGGCTCGGCCTCTCACCTTGTGTTTTGTTCCACTCTTGCCGCCCTAGTTTTCGTCATATCGGTGTTATGTTCCTGGATTTCGCGTTCCTTATGCGGTTGGGTTATAATGGGAGCCCCTTCATAGTTCCCCTTGATTAAAGCTTTTCCAGCAATCCGCAACCTTGGTTTTACCATTTGCCACCTAGCCTCTTTTTCCCTTGGGTTTCCAGAGCCCGAGGGTCATCTTATTTAAACACCCCCCGGGCCAGTGCTCCTCTGAGTGTTGGTCCAACCTAGAGCCCCTTGCAGCGCCACCTTGGGGAAACTCGAGGGCTGGTTTTAGTTGTACGGATTGCTTATCCGATTGTGCCCTGAGAACGAGATATGTGCAGCTCCTATCGGGATTTGTCGGCACATTCGGGCGGTGTTGCTGGATTTGTTTTAACTTGTTGAAGTGTCTTGAAGAATCGGGATACCGAGTCTGATCGGAATGTCTCGGGAGGAGGTGTATTCCTTCATTGACCATGAGAGCTTGTCATGGGCTAAGTTGGGACTCCCCTGCAGGGATTTGAACTTTCGAAAGCCATGCCCGCGGTTACGGGCAGATGGGAATTTGTTAATGTCCGGTTGTAGATAATTTGAACCTTAACTTAATTAAAATGAATCAACTGTGTGAGTTACCATGATGGTCTCTTCTCGGCGGAGTCCGGGAAGTGAACACGGTGTTGGAGTAATGCTTGCCGCAGGATGCCCTCTAGTTACTCGCTCGCGCTTTGCCTCCTCTTCTCGCTCTCTTTTGCGAACAGGTTAGCCACCATATATGCTAGTCGCTTGCTGCAGCTCCACATATTTACCTTGCCTTACCTATTTAAGCTTAAATAGTCTTGATCGCGAGGGTGCGAGATTGCTGAGTCCCTGTGACTCACAGATTACTTCCAAACCAGATGCAGGAACTGATGATTCCGCTCCATATGACGTGTTTGAGCTCAAGTGGGAGTTCGACGAGGACTCACGCCGATATTACGTGTCTTTCCCTGATGATCAGTAGTGGTGCCCAGTTGGGGTGTTTGGGACCGTGTCGCATGTTGGGTTGTTCTTTTATTTTGGCGCCATAGTCAGGCCATGAGTGTTTGAATGTTGTAATGCTATTTATGTACTTTGATTGACGTGGCGAGTGTAAGCCAACTATGTATCTCCCCTTTTATTATCTATATTACATGGGATGTTGTGAAGATTGCCTAACTTGCGACATTGCTTTCAATGCGGTTATGCCTCTAAGTCGTGCCTCGACACGTGGGAGCTATAGCCGCATCGAGGGCGTTACAAGTTGGTAATCAGAGCCTTCCGCGACCTTAGGAGCCCCCATTGCTTGATCGTTTTTAGCAGCCGTTGTTGAGTCTAGAAAAATGTTTTGAGTCATTTAGGACTTATATATCGGAGAGTTTAGGAATTCTTTTACTTCCCAGTCTCCTCATCGCTGTGGTAAGGCATCTTGACGTAGAGTTTTGACTCTTCTCTTCTCAAATTTCACTAAAAAAAATTTAGGATCACGCAGGTATCTTGGAATCGTGTCGATGGTTTTGTGACGAGAACATTGTTCTTGGTGCCTCCTGTCTTTAGGGGTTGTGGCAGTGTCCCGGGGAGTTGAGCTCCGAGGTGTTGTCGTCACAATTTTATCGTTGCAATTCTGGAATACCTGAGTTTAGTACGCCGACATCGAAAATCTCTTTTATGCAGTTCGTTGGTGAGATAACCTCGACGCCACCCAGTACTGGGGCGGGAGTTCGGGAGTATCACCATAACTTGTATAACAGATGCTTTTCGAAGGTTGAGGTAGATGGTTTCCGAAGTTTTTCTCGGTTATGTGTTGAAGGATGGATACAACTGGATGTAGGATTTGCTAGATTTGGGTGAGATATTATGCTTCCCCTGTATCCCCAACACCTGATTGTATAACCGGAAAGATTCAGGAGTTTCATAGGTGGGAATTCTTGTAGCTCTAGTTCCTCTTCCACGGATATTTGGTTTGAGATTGGGATTTCTTACCGAGTATTTGTTCTTGATCTGTACCTTGTTGATTTATTCTTCTACCTAAATTCTAAGTGGCTTCTCAATTTATGGATATGTGACCATTTCAATTGGAATGCATTCGTTCATTTTGTTCGGATGTGAAGACTATATGTTGCAATTTCAACCCGTTTGATTCAGCTTCATTTTATCTGTCAATGTGCTAACGGTTGTCAACCTCTTCAGGATGGCTCCCGCTAAGAGCACCAATCAGAATCAGAATCAAGATCCGCCACCACCTCCACCTCCTCCGGAGGCATGGCAAGCTGTGATGGCTGCAACCGATGCAAACACACAGTTGATCATGCAAATTCTTCAAGAGCGCAATCAAGCGAACCAAGGCAACCAAGGCAACAATCAGAATCACTTTGCTACACTCAACCAGTTCCTTGCTAAAGGGCCAAATACTTTCAGCAATTGTGTTGAGGCAACTGATGCTGATGATTGGCTCGTGGATCTGTGCAAGCATTTCGAGTGCAGTAACGTCAGGCCTGAGGACTTTGTCAAGTTTAGATCCTTCCAACTCAAAGACCAAGCTGCAGAATGGTTCCAGCAGTACAAGGATTCCAGAGGAGGCCGTGTGATTACTTGGGATGAATTCCGTCAAGACTTCAAAGCTCATCATATCCCTCAGAGCGTGGTTGAAAGCAAGCGTGAGGAATTCCGCAACCTGAAGCAAGGCTCTTTGTCTGTCTATGACTACAACAAGTTGTTTCAGAAGCTCGCCTGCTTTGCTAAGCAGAACGCCCCTGATGAGAAGAGCATGATATACCAGTTCAGGGGTGGTCTCAGAGAAGAAATCCAGCTAGCTCTTGTTCTCTTTGAGCCCTTGAGGTACGATGAGTTCTACAAGAGGGCATTGAAGCAAGAGGCCGCTCAACTGAGGTGTGATGCTTCCAAGAAGCGAGTCAGAGATGCTACTCCTTCTTCCTCTACTCAAGTGGCCAAGCAGCAGAAGTATTGGATTCCTCCTCCGTTCCGTCAGCCATATCAGCAGAAGAGCAAAGGTGGCAGTGGATCTTCCCACCCACCCAACCCTGGCTTTCAGAACAAGACTTCGTCTCAAGCTCCAAGATCAAGTGCTCCATATCAACGTCCGCTTTTAGAGGTCACGTGCAACAAGTGCCAACAGAAGGGTCACTATGCCAACAAGTGTTTCAATCAGAGGCGCCTCCCTCCTCCTCCTCCTGTGAGATCGGCAAGTACAGCTGTGGTCAAGCATAACCCCAAGTACGCCAAGGTTAACATGGTGAATGCAGCTCAGGCAGAGGACTCGTCAGATGTCATCATGGGTAACCTTCCTGTTAACGATATTCCTGCAAGAGTTCTTTTTGACACTTGTGCATCGCATTGTTTCATCTCGAGACCTTTTGCATCTAAGCATGATTTTGTTACTCAAGTGTTGTCGAAACCGTTGGCTATTGTCTCTCCGGCCCGTCAAATGACATCTCGAGTATGCGTTCCGGATGTTACAATCACTTTGGGTGACTATAAGTTCTTGTCCTCTCCAAATGTCCTTGGTGACTCGGATATTGATCTTATTCTCGGGATGGATTGGCTTTCTAAGCACAAGGCGCATCTTGATTGTGCAGCCAGGCAGATTCAATTGACTCATTCGTTTGAGGATGTAATTGTTTTTGCCGCTCGTGATGATACCATCCGTCTGTTTTCTCTCAATGAGAAGGGTGAACTGGATGCTATCTCGCAGATTCCAGTCGTTTGCGAATATCAAGACGTCTTTCCAGAAGAGCTTCCAGGAATGCCTCCGCACTGGCCAGTTAAATTCGTCATCGATCTTGAGCCTGGCACGGAACCAGTGTGCAAGCGTCCTTACAAGCTCGGACCTGAAGAGTTGAAGGAGCTGAAGAAGCAACTCGATATTCAAGAGAGAATGGGTCTCATACGACCTAGTTCTTCTCCGTGGGGTTGTGGTGTTCTTTTTGTGAAGAAGAAGGATGGAACAGACCGACTTTGTGTTGATTAACGTCCATTGAACAAGAAGACTATCAAGAACAAATACCCACTTCCCAACATCAACGAGCTGTTTGAACAACTCAAAGGTGCCCAAGTATTCTCCAAGCTTGATCTCCGTATGGGTTATCATCAGATTCGAATCCGTGAGCAAGATATTCCCAAGACGGCTTTCAGGACAAGCTTTGGTTCATATGAATACACTGTCATGTCTTTTGGCCTCGTCAACGCTCCTCCAACTTTCTCTCACATGATGAACTTCCTCTTCAACGCCTACACCAATGACTTCGTTTTGGTCTATCACGACGACATTCTGGTCTTTTCAAAGAACAAGGAAGATCATGCCAAGCACTTGCGTTTGGTACTCGATAAGCTCAGGGAACACCAGTTCTACGCCAAGTTCTCCAAGTGCGAATTTTGGCTCGATGAGGTTCTTTATCTTGGTCATATCATCTCTGCCAAGGGCATTGCGGTGAATCCTGAGAAGGTGTCTGCAATTGTGAATTGGGAACCACCTCAGAACGTGAAGCAACTCCGTAGCTTCCTCGGTCTCGCAA
This sequence comes from Triticum dicoccoides, assembly GCF_002162155.2. Lineage (NCBI taxonomy): Eukaryota > Viridiplantae > Streptophyta > Magnoliopsida > Poales > Poaceae > Triticum > Triticum dicoccoides. The sequence goes on along the minus strand of NC_041388.1, from coordinate 340,234,709 downwards.
GCTACTGTCGAAGATTCGTTGAAAACTTTTCTAAGATCGTGAAGCCTCTCTCAAATCTTCTCCAGAAGCACGCCAAGTACGTTTGGTCTCCGGAGTGTGACATTGCTATCAACACTTTGAAAGAGAAATTGGTCACCGCTCTATTTCTGACTCCTCCTGATGAATCCAAGCCGTACGAGGTCTTTTGCGATGCCTCTCTCCAAGGTCTTGGCGCAGTGTTGATGCAAGAGAAGAAAGTTGTGGCTTATACCTCTCGCCAGTTGAAGCCCAACGAGAAGAACTACCCCACTCATGACCTCGAGTTGGCGGCAGTTGTGCATGCTCTTTTGACTTGGAGACATCTCTTATTGGGAAGAAAAGTGGACATCTTCACTGACCATAAGAGTCTCAAGTACATCTTCACTCAGCCTAATCTCAACCTCAGGCAGACTCGATGGGTCGAAATGATTCAAGAGTATAATCCGAGTATCGAGTATACTCCAGGCAAGGCCAATGTGATTGCTGACGCATTGAGCAGGAAGGCTTATTGCAACAGTCTTATTCTCAAGCCTTATCAACCCGAGCTTTGTGAAGATTTCTGCAAACTTAATCTGCAAGTTGTTCCTCAAGGTTTCCTCGCCAACCTTCAAGTCTCTCCTACCTTGGAAGACCAGATTCGCCAAGCCCAGCTTCTTGATGCTATGGTGAAAAAGGTGAAGATTGGGATTGCCAAGAGTCAACCCAAGTACAAGTGCTACCGCCTTGATGACAAGGATACTCTCTTCTTTGAGGATCGTATTGTTGTGCCCAAAGGTGACCTTCGTAAAGTGATCATGAACGAGGCTCACAATTCTCTCCTCTCCATCCACCCTGGGAGCACGAAGATGTATCAGGACCTCAAGCAGGATTATTGGTGGACTCGAATGAAGCGCGAGATTGCTCAATTCATGAATGAGTGTGATGTCTGCAGAAGAGTGAAGGCAGAACACCAAAGGCCAGCTGGTCTCCTCCAACCTCTTGCCATTCCAGAATGGACGTTTGACCACATTGAGATGGACTTCGTGACTGGGTTTCCAAAGTCCAAGCGTGGCAATGATGCTATATTCGTTGTCATCGACAAACTCACCAAAGTGGCTCACTTTCTGCCTATCAAAGAGTCTATCACTGCAGCTCAATTGGCGAAGCTCTATACCTCTCAAATTGTCTCTCTGCATGGTATTCCACAAGTGATCTCTTCAGACCGTGGCAGCATCTTTACCTCCAAGTTTTGGGATTCTTTTCAGAAGGCCATGGGCACCAACATCCGCTTCAGCACAGCTTTCCATCCTCAAACTAGCGGTCAAGTCGAGCGTGTCAACCAGATTCTTGAAGATATGCTCAGGGCTTGTGTGATCTCCTTCGGCATGAAGTGGGAGGATTGTCTTCCTTATGCCGAATTCTCCTACAACAACAGTTTTCAAGCAAGTTCGGGCAAGGCCCCATTTGAAATTCGGTATGGCAGGAAGTGCCGTACCCCTCTCAACTGGTCTGAAACCGGTGAACATCAGCTTTTGGGTAATGACTTAATCACAGAGGCAGAGGAAATGTGTAAAGTCATTCGAGATAACCTCAAAGCAGCCCAATCCCGCCAGAAGAGCTACTATGATAGTAAGCACCGTGATTTGGCTTTCGAGATCAGAGATCATGTTTACCTCCGCGTCTCTCCTATGAAAGGTACTCGTCGCTTCGGTATCAAAGGGAAGCTTGCCCCTAGATACATGGGACCTTTCAAGATCGTCAGCAAGAGAGGCAATCTCACCTATCAACTCGAGCTTCCTTCAAACTTTGAAAATGTGCATGACGTGTTCCATGTCTCTCAGCTTCGAAAGTGCTTCAAGACTCCTGACCGCATCGTCAACTTTGAGGACATTGAGCTCCAAGCAGATCTCTCTTATCGTGAGCACCCTGTTGCTATTCTTGAAGAGACTGAACGCAAGACTCGCAACAAGTCAATCAAATTCCTCAAAGTCAAGTGGTCACACCATTCCGACCGTGAAGCTACCTGGGAACGTGAGGATCACCTCTGTTCTGAGTACCCGACGTTCTTTCAGTCCTAGATCTCGGGACAAGATCCTTTCGTAGTGGTGGAGTGTTGTAACACCCCGGATATGATTTACCTAATATGTAATCCAACTCTTGTCGTTTCTGGCCTTAAGTTATTTTGTTTTCTCGGGTTTGGGTTTTTGTCTCCGTGTGTTGTTGTCATTGTCATGCATCTCATATCATGTCATCATGTGCATTGCATTTGCATACGTGTTCGTCTCATGCATTCCAGCATTTTCCTCGTTGTCCGTTTTGCATTCCGGCGCTCCGTTCTCCTCCGGTGGTCATTTCTACCTTTCTTTCGCGTGTGGGGATTAAACATTTCCGGATTGGACCGAGACTTGCCAAGCGGCCTTGGTTTACTACAGGTAGACCGCCTGTCAAGTTTCGTACCATTTGGACTTGGTTTGATGCTCCAACGGTTAACCGAGGGACCAAGAAGGCCTCGTGTGTGTTGCAGCCCAACACCCCTCCAATTTGGCCCAAAACCCACCAAAACAATCTCCATCATCTAGCGCGTTCGATCATGATAGCGTGGCCGAAAACCGCACCTCATTTGGACACTCCTAGCTCCCTCTACCTCTATATAAAGACCCCTCCTCGAAAATCCGGATCCCCCCCGTCCAAATCCTAAAAAAAATCACCTCCGCCGCCGCCGGACACGTCCGGACAGCGCCGGACGCGTCCGCCCGCCGTCGCCCACCAGTCAGCCGCCGCCACGTCAGCCCCC